>NC_092252.1:23693164-23812929 GCF_036320965.1 Panulirus ornatus | reverse complement strand
TGCACTATCACACATAGTCATTCACCTCTATCATAATGTTTGTTCACGTCCATTTTAACCTCAATGGTAATGGCCTTAAGCTTCTTAGCACCACTGGCTTTAGGAGAATTCAAAAGATGCTTTGGTTGCATAATACAATGGGCAAAACTCGTGCAATTTACAGTATACTACAGTAAAAAAAAATACTGTAGCACTCCTGACTATAGATAGTATCCACGCCATGCACAAACATGCTTCTCACATGGCATCAGGATCACCACACCAATGCCATGCCAGCCCAATAATGATCACATTATTCCAAACTTAAACCAAAAAATATTGATAAAAGGTGTAAATGGACCCATGTGTGTTATTCTAAAAATGGCGTTAATCAAATATGCATAAACAAATAGGTCCCTGTATTGCAAAATTTTATGAAAATTTTGTGGAATCGTTAAATATCAATTTCAGACTTTCAAAACTATAATTTGCAACAAAAAAATGGCAACAATGTAGCTACCTATTTATAGGTATATGTGGAAGAGGCCCAATCTCTTAAATATTCTCATTTCTGTATGGTATTTGCATTCATCACATCTTAATTCATATCATTCCATTCATCCACCACTCTTATACTATAAAAGTACTTCTCATATCTTTCTCATCAAGTTTCATGCATAAAGAGATATATGTTTTTACTATGAGAGTGCTATCAATCACCTGCTGTGTTACTGACCTATTCCTCTTAGCACTCATAGTGAACTGGAATGGGAAAAAAAAAGAATTCATCAATGGAGAAAAGCAACAATGGAACGTTATGGCACTGGTAAGGCATGCCATCATTTGTCTCATAATTTTCTATTATTTACTTACTCAGTTACAGTCATATACAGTAAAAGATGAATCACACATTCTGACTATATATATATATATATATATATATATATATATATATATATCATCATCAGCGAACAACAACTGACTCACTTCCCAAGCTCTCTCGTCCACAACAGACTTCATACTTGCCCCTCTTTCCAAAACTCTTGCATTCACCTCCCTAACAACCCCATCCATAAACAAATTAAACAACCATGGAGACATCACACACCCCTGCCGCAAACCTACATTCACTGAGAACCAATCACTTTCCTCTCTTCCTACACGTACACAAGCCTTACATCCTCGATAAAAACTTTTCACTGCTTCTAACAACTTGCCTCCCACACCATATATTCTTAATACCTTCCACAGAGCATCTCTATCAACTCTATCATATGCCTTCTCCAGATCCATAAATGCTACATACAAATCCATTTGCTTTTCTAAGTATTTCTCACATACATTCTTCAAAGCAAACACCTGATCCACACATCCTCTACCACTTCTGAAACCACACTGCTCTTCCCCAATCTGATGCTCTGTACCTGCCTTCACCCTCTCAATCAATACCCTCCCATATAATTTACCAGGAATACTCAACAAACTTATACCTCTGTAATTTGAGCACTCACTCTTATCCCCTTTGCCTTTGTACAATGGCACTATGCATGCATTCCGCCAATCCTCAGGCACCTCACCATGAGTCATACATACATTAAATAACCTTACCAACCAGTCAACAATACAGTCACCCCCTTTTTTAATAAATTCCACTGCAATACCATCCAAACCTGCTGCCTTGCCGGCTTTCATCTTTGTAAAAGCTTTTACTACCTCTTCTCTGTTTACCAAATCATTTTCTCTAACCCTCTCACTTTGCACACCACCTCGACCAAAACACCCTATATCTGCCACTCTATCATCAAACACATTCAACAAACCTTCAAAATACTCACTCCATCTCCTTCTCACATCACCACTACTTGTTATCACCTGGTGGCTGATTCATGTGAGAAACTGCAGAAGCTGGTGACTGAGTTTGGTAAAGTGTGTGAAAGAAGAAAGTTAAGAGTAAATGTGAATAAGAGCAAGGTTATTAGGTACAGTAGGGTTGAGGGTCAAGTCAATTGGGAGGTGAGTTTGAATGGAGAAAAACTGGAGGAAGTGAAGGGTTTTACATATCTGGGAGTGGATCTGGCAGCGGATGGAACCATGGAAGCGGAAGTGGATCATAGGATGGGGGAGGGGGCGAAAATTCTGGGAGCCTTGAAGAATGTGTGGAAGTCGAGAACATTATCTCGGAAAGCAAAAATGGGTATGTTTGAAGGAATAGTGGTTCCAACAATGTTGTATGGTTGCGAGGCATGGGCTATGGATAGAGTGGTGCGCATGAGGATGGATGTGCTGGAAATGAGATGTTTGAGGACAATGTGTGGTGTGAGGTGGTTTGATCGAGTAAGTAACGTAAGGGTA
The DNA here is from genome assembly GCF_036320965.1 of Panulirus ornatus. Taxonomy (NCBI): domain Eukaryota; kingdom Metazoa; phylum Arthropoda; class Malacostraca; order Decapoda; family Palinuridae; genus Panulirus; species Panulirus ornatus. The sequence continues at coordinate 23,810,598 of NC_092252.1, read as the reverse complement.
AGAGAGATGTGTGGATATAAAAAGAGCGTGGTTGAGAGAGCAGAAGAGGGTGTTTTGAAATGGTTTGGGCACATGGAGAGAATGAGTGAGGAAAGATTGACCAAGAGGATATATGTGTCGGAGGTGGAGGGAACGAGGAGAAGAGGGAGACCAAATTGGAGGTGGAAGGATGGAGTGAAAAAGATTTTGTGTGATCGGGGCCTGAACATGCAGGAGGGTGAAAGGAGGGCAAGGAATAGAGTGAATTGGAGCGATGTGGTATACCGGGATTGACGTGCTGTCAGTGGATTGAATCAGGGCATGTGAAGCATCTGGGGTAAACCATGGAAAGCTGTGTAGGTATGTATATTTGCGTGTGTGGACGTATGTATATACATGTGTATGGGGATGGGTAGGGCCATTTCTTTCGTCTGTTTCCTTGCGCTACCTCGCAAACGCGGGAGACAGCGGCAAAAAAAAAAAAAAAAAAAAAAAAAAAAAAATATATATATATATATATATATATATATATATATATATATATATATATATATATATATATATATATATATTTCTTTTTTTCAAACTATTCGCCATTTCCCACGTTAGCAAGGTAGCGTTAAGAACAAAGGACTGGGCCTCTGAGGGAATATCCTCACCTGGCCCCCTTCTCTGTTCCTTCTTTAAAAAAAAAAAAAAAAAGAAAAAAAAAAAAAAGAGGGGAGGATTTCCAGCCCCCCCCTCACTCCCCTTTTAGTCGCCTTCTACGACATGCAGGGAATACATGGGAAATATTCTTTCTCCCCTATCCCCAGGGATATATATATATATATTTTTTTTTTTTTTTTTATACTTTGTCGCTGTCTCCCGCGTTTGGGAGGTAGCGCAAGGAAACAGACGAAAGAAATGGCCCAACCCCCCCCCCCATACACATGTACATACACACGTCCACACACGCAAATATACATACCTACACAGCTTTCCATGGTTTACCCCAGACGCTTCACATGCCTTGATTCAATCCACTGACAGCACGTCAACCCCTGTATACCACATCGCTCCAATTCACTCTATTCCTTGCCCTCCTTTCACCCTCCTGCATGTTCAGGCCCCGATCACACAAAATCTTTTTCACTCCATCTTTCCACCTCCAATTTGGTCTCCCTCTTCTCCTCGTTCCCTCCACCTCCGACACATATATCCTCTTGGTCAATCTTTCCTCACTCATTCTCTCCATGTGCCCAAACCATTTCAAAACACCCTCTTCTGCTCTCTCAACCACGCTCTTTTTATTTCCACACATCTCTCTTACCCTTACGTTACTTACTCGATCAAACCACCTCACACCACACATTGTCCTCAAACATCTCATTTCCAGCACATCCATCCTCCTGCGCACAACTCTATCCATAGCCCACGCCTCGCAACCATACAACATTGTTGGAACCACTATTCCTTCAAACATACCCATTTTTGCTTTCCGAGATAATGTTCTCGACTTCCACACATTTTTCAAGGATCCCAAAATTTTCGCCCCCTCCCCCACCCTATGATCCACTTCCGCTTCCATGGTTCCATCCGCTGACAGATCCACTCCCAGATATCTAAAACACTTCACTTCCTCCAGTTTTTCTCCATTCAAACTCACCTCCCAATTGACTTGACCCTCAACCCTACTGTACCTAATAACCTTGCTCTTATTCACATTTACTCTTAACTTTCTTCTTCCACACACTTTACCAAACTCAGTCACCAGCTTCTGCAGTTTCTCACATGAATCAGCCACCAGTGCTGTATCATCAGCGAACAACAACTGACTCACTTCCCAAGCTCTCTCATCCCCAACAGACTTCATACTTGCCCCTCTTTCCAGGACTCTTGCATTTACCTCCCTAACAACCCCATCCATAAACAAATTAAACAACCATGGAGACATCACACACCCCTGCCGCAAACCTACATTCACTGAGAACCAATCACTTTCCTCTCTTCCTACACGTACACATGCCTTACATCCTCGATAAAAACTTTTCACTGCTTCTAACAACTTGCCTCCCACACCATATATTCTTAATACCTTCCACAGAGCATCTCTATCAACTCTATCATATGCCTTCTCCAGATCCATAAATGCTACATACAAATCCATTTGCTTTTCTAAGTATTTCTCACATACATTCTTCAAAGCAAACACCTGATCCACACATCCTCTACCACTTCTGAAACCGCACTGCTCTTCCCCAATCTGATGCTCTGTACATGCCTTCACCCTCTCAATCAATACCCTCCCATATAATTTACCAGGAATACTCAACAAACTTATACCTCTGTAATTTGAGCACTCACTCTTATCCCCTTTGCCTTTGTACAATGGCACTATGCACGCATTCCGCCAATCCTCAGGCACCTCACCATGAGTCATACGTACATTAAATAACCTTACCAACCAGTCAACAATACAGTCACCCCCTTTTTTAATAAATTCCACTGCAATACCATCCAAACCTGCTGCCTTGCCGGCTTTCATCTTCCGCAAAGCTTTTACTACCTCTTCTCTGTTTACCAAATCATTTTCCCTAACCCTCTCACTTTGCACACCACCTCGACCAAAACACCCTATATCTGCCACTCTGTCATCAGACACATTCAACAAACCTTCAAATATACTCATTCCAGCTCCTTCTCACATCACCACTACTTGTTATCACCTCCCCATTTACGCCCTTCACTGAAGTTCCCATTTGCTCCCTTGTCTTACGCACCCTATTTACCTCCTTCCAGAACATCTTTTTATTCTCCCTAAAATTTACTGATAGTCTCTCACCCCAACTCTCATTTGCCCTTTTTTTCACCTCTTGCACCTTTCTCTTGACCTCCTGTCTCTTTCTTTTATACTTCTCCCACTCAATTGCATTTTTTCCCTGCAAAAATCGTCCAAATGCCTCTCTCTTCTCTTTCACTAATACTCTTACTTCTTCATCCCACCACTCACTACCCTTTCTAAACAGCCCACCTCCCACTCTTCTCATGCCACAAGCATCTTTTGTGCAATCCATCACTGATTCCCTAAATACATCCCATTCCTCCCCCACTCCCCTTACTTCCATTGTTCTCACCTTTTTCCATTCTGTACACAGTCTCTCCTGGTACTTCCCCACACAGGTCTCCTTCCCAAGCTCACTTACTCTCACCACCTTCTTCACCCCAACATTCACTCCTCTTTTCTGAAAACCCATACTAATCTTCACCTTAGCCTCCACAAGATAATGATCAGACATCCCTCCAGTTGCACCTCTCAGCACATTAACATCCAAAAGTCTCTCTTTCGCACGCCTGTCAATTAACACGTAATCCAATAACGCTCTCTGGCCATCTCTCCTACTTACATAAGTATACTTATGTATATCTCGCTTTTTAAACCAGGTATTCCCAATCATCAGTCCTTTTTCAGCACATAAATCTACAAGCTCTTCACCATTTCCATTTACAACACTGAACACCCCATGCATACCAATTATTCCCTCAATAATATACATGTTTATATATTCTTGTTTCATGATACGAAAAGTGGACCAGGCGGTATGATATAGTGGTTAAATTGATGAAAACTACTATTGACGTTTGTGTAAATAAATTATACTTTTCCCTTTCCCATAGCCAGAGGTTGAATCATTATGTGACATTCATTTTTCATTATATTTCAAGCTAGAAGTTTCAGTTTTCTAAACTATTTCTTACATTTTTCATATGTATATGTATATGTCTGTGTGTATATGTGCATATGTATCTGTATATATATATAAATTGTACATTTCCTTTTCCATAGCCAGAGGTTGAACCATTATGTGACATTCATTTTTTTCATTCTTTTCAAGCTAAAAGTTTGTTTTCTAAATTGTTTCTTACATTTTTCATATGTATATATATGTATGTGTGTGTGTGTGTGTGTATGTGCGTATGTGTGTGTATGTGTGTGTGTGTGTATATGTATATATATATGTATATTATCCCTTGGGATAGGGGTGAAAGAATACTTCCCACGTATTCCTCGCGTGTCGTAGAAAGCGACTAGAGGGGACGGGAGCGGGGGGGCCGGAAATCCTCCCGTCCTTGTATTAACTTTCTAAAATGGGAAACAGAAGAAGGAGTCACGCGGGGAGTGCTCATCCTCCTCGAAGGCTCAGAGTGGGGTGCCTAAATGTGTGTGGATGTAACCAAGATGTGAAAAAAGGAGAGATAGGTAGTATGTTTGAGGAAAGGAACCTGGATGTTTTGGCTCTGAGTGAAACGAAGCTCAAGGGTAAAGGGGAAGAGTGGTTTGGAAATGTCTGGGGAGTGAAGTCAGGGGTTAGTGAGAGGACAAGAGCAAGGGAAGGAGTAGCAATACTCCTGAAACAGGAGTTGTGGGAGTATGTGATAGAATGTAAGAAAGTAAATTCTCGATTAATATGGGTAAAATTGAAAGTTGATGGAGAGAGGTGGGTGATTATTGGTGCATATGCACCTGGGCATGAGAAGAAAGATCATGAGAGACAAGTGTTTTGGGAGCAGCTGAATGAGTGTGTTAGCGGTTTTGATGCACGAGACCGGGTTATAGTGATGGGTGATTTGAATGCAAAGGTGAGTAATGTGGCAGTTGAGGGAATAATTGGTATGCATGGGGTGTTCAGTGTTGTAAATAGAAATGGTGAAGAGCTTGTAGATTTATGTGCTGAAAAAGGACTGATGATTGGGAATACCTGGTTTAAAAAGCGAGATATACATAAGTATACTTATGTAAGTAGGAGAGATGGCCAGAGAGCGTTATTGGATTACGTGTTAATTGACAGGCGTGCGAAAGAGAGACTTTTGGATGTTAATGTGCTGAGAGGTGCAACTGGAGGGATGTCTGATCATTATCTTGTGGAGGCTAAGGTGAAGATTAGTATGGGTTTTCAGAAAAGAGGAGTGAATGTTGGGGTGAAGAAGGTGGTGAGAGTAAGTGAGCTTGGGAAGGAGACCTGTGTGGGGAAGTACCAGGAGAGACTGTGTACAGAATGGAAAAAGGTGAGAACAATGGAAGTAAGGGGAGTGGGGGAGGAATGGGATGTATTTAGGGAATCAGTGATGGATTGCACAAAAGATGCTTGTGGCATGAGAAGAGTGGGAGGTGGGCTGTTTAGAAAGGGTAGTGAGTGGTGGGATGAAGAAGTAAGAGTATTAGTGAAAGAGAAGAGAGAGGCATTTGGACGATTTTTGCAGGGAAAAAATGCAATTGAGTGGGAGAAGTATAAAAGAAAGAGACAGGAGGTCAAGAGAAAGGTGCAAGAGGTGAAAAAAAGGGCAAATGAGAGTTGGGGTGAGAGACTATCAGTAAATTTTAGGGAGAATAAAAAGATGTTCTGGAAGGAGGTAAATAGGGTGCGTAAGACAAGGGAGCAAATGGGAACTTCAGTGAAGGGCGTAAATGGGGAGGTGATAACAAGTAGCGGTGATGTGAGAAGGAGATGGAATGAGTATTTTGAAGGTTTGTTGAATGTGTCTGATGACAGAGTGGCAGATATAGGGTGTTTTGGTCGAGGTGGTGTGCAAAGTGAGAGGGTTAGGGAAAATGATTTGGTAAACAGAGAAGAGGTAGTAAAAGCTTTGCGGAAGATGAAAGCTGGCAAGGCAGCAGGTTTGGATGGTATTGCAGTGGAATTTATTAAAAAAGGGGGTGACTGTATTGTTGACTGGTTGGTAAGGTTATTTAATGTATGTATGACTCATGGTGAGGTGCCTGAGGATTGGTGGAATGTGTGCATAGTGCCATTGTACAAAGGCAAAGGGGATAAGAGTGAGTGCTCAAATTACAGAGGTATAAGTTTGTTGAGTATTCCTGGTAAATTATATGGGAGGGTATTGATTGAGAGGGTGAAGGCATGTACAGAGCATCAGATTGGGGAAGAGCAGTGCGGTTTCAGAAGTGGTAGAGGATGTGTGGATCAGGTGTTTGCTTTGAAGAATGTATGTGAGAAATACTTAGAAAAGCAAATGGATTTGTATGTAGCATTTATGGATCTGGAGAAGGAATATGATAGAGTTGATAGAGATGCTCTGTGGAAGGTATTAAGAATATATGGTGTGGGAGGCAAGTTGTTAGAAGCAGTGAAAAGTTTTTATCGAGGATGTAAGGCATGTGTACGTGTAGGAAGAGAGGAAAGTGATTGGTTCTCAGTGAATGTAGGTTTGCGGCAGGGGTGTGTGATGTCTCCATGGTTGTTTAATTTGTTTATGGATGGGGTTGTTAGGGAGGTAAATGCAAGAGTCCTGGAAAGAGGGGCAAGTATGAAGTCTGTTGGGGATGAGAGAGCTTGGGAAGTGAGTCAGTTGTTGTTCGCTGATGATACAGCGCTGGTGGCTGATTCATGTGAGAAACTGCAGAAGCTGGTGACTGAGTTTGGTAAAGTGTGTGGAAGAAGAAAGTTAAGAGTAAATGTGAATAAGAGCAAGGTTATTAGGTACAGCAGGGGTGAGGGTCAAGTCAATTGGGAGGTGAGTTTGAATGGAGAAAAACTGGAGGAAGTGAAGTGTTTTAGATATCTGGGAGTGGATCTGTCAGCGGATGGAACCATGGAAGCGGAAGTGGATCATAGGGTGGGGGAGGGGGTGAAAATTTTGGGAGCCTTGAAAAATGTGTGGAAGTCGAGAACATTATCTCGGAAAGCAAAAATGGGTATGTTTGAAGGAATAGTGGTTCCAACAATGTTGTATGGTTGCGAGGCGTGGGCTATGGATAGAGATGTGCGCAGGAGGATGGATGTGCTGGAAATGAGATGTTTGAGGAAAATGTGTGGTGTGAGGTGGTTTGATCAAGTAAGTAACAAAAGGGTAAGAGAGATGTGTGGAAATAAAAAGAGCGTGGTTGAGAGAGCAGAAGAGGGTGTTTTGAAATGGTTTGGGCACATGGAGAGAATGAGTGAGGAAAGATTGACCAAGAGGATATATGTGTCGGAGGTGGAGGGAACGAGGAGAAGAGGGAGACCAAATTGGAGGTGGAAAGATGGAGTGAAAAGGATTTTGTGTGATCGGGGCCTGAACATGCAGGAGGGTGAAAGGAGGGCAAGGAATAGAGTGAATTGGAGCGATGTGGTATACAGGGGTTGACGTGCTGTCAGTGGATTGAATCAAGGCATGTGAAGCGTCTGGGGTAAACCATGGAAAGCTGTGTAGGTATGTATATTTGCGTGTGTGGACGTGTGTATGTACATGTGTATGGGGGGGGTTGGGCCATTTCTTTCGTCTGTTTCCTTGCGCTACCTCGCAAACGCGGGAGACAGCGACAAAGTATAAAAAAAAAAAAAAAATATATATATATATATATATATATATATATATATATATATATATAATCCCTGGGGATAGGGGTGACAGAATACTTCCCACGCATTCCTTGCGTGTCGTAGAAGGCGACTAGAGAGGACGGGAGCGTGAGGCCAGAAATCCTCCCCTCCTTGTATTTTTAACTTTCTAAAATGGGAAACAGAAGAAGGAGTCACGCGGGGAGTGCTCATCCTCCTCGAAAGCTCAGACTGGGGTGTCTAAATGTGTGTGGATGTAACCAAGATGTGAAAAAAGGAGAGATAGGTAGTATGTTTGAGGAAAGGAACCTGGATGTTTTGGCTCTGAGTGAAACGAAGCTCAAGGGCAAAGGGGAAGAGTGGTTTGCGAATGTCTTGGGAGTAAAGTCAGGGGTTAGTGAGAGGACAAGAGCAAGGGAAGGAGTAGCAGTACTCCTGAAACAGGAGTTGTGGGAGTATGTGATAGAATGTAAGAAAGTAAATTCTCGATTAATATGGGTAAAACTGAAAGTTGATGGAGAGAGATGGGTGATTATTGGTGCATATGCACCTGGGCATGAGAAGAAAGATCATGAGAGGCAAGTGTTTTGGGAGCAGCTGAATGAGTGTGTTAGTGGTTTTGATGCACGAGACCGGGTTATAGTGATGGGTGATTTGAATGCAGAGGTGAGTAATGTGGCAGTTGAGGGAATAATTGGCATACATGGGGTGTTCAGTGTTGTAAATGGAAATGGTGAAGAGCTTGTAGATTTATGTGCTGAAAAAGGACTGGTGATTGGGAATACCTGGTTTAAAAAGCGAGATATACATAAGTATACGTATGTAAGTAGGAGAGATAGCCAGAGAGCGTTACTGGATTACGTGTTAATTGACAGGCGCGCGAAAGAGAGACTTTTGGTTGTTAATGTGCTGAGAGGTGAAACTGGAGGGATGTCTGACCATTATCTTGTGGAGGCTAAGGTGAAGATTTGTATGGGTTTTCAGAAAAGAAGAGTGAATGTTGGGGTGGAGAGGGTGGTGAGAGTAAGTGAGCTTGGGAAGGAGACTTGTGTGAGGAAGTAACAGAAGAGACTGAGTACAGAATGGAAAAAGGTGAGAACAATGGAAGTAAGGGGAGTGGGGGAGGAATGGGATGTATTTAGGGAATCAGTGATGGATTGCACAAAAGATGCTTGTGGCATGAGAAGAGTGGGAGGTGGGTTGATTAGAAAGGGTAGTGAGTGGTGAGATGAAGAAGTAAGAGTATTAGTGAAAGAGAAGAGAGAGGCATTTGGACGATTTTTGCAGGGAAAAAATTCAATTGAGTGGGAGATGTATAAAAGAAAGAGGCAGGAGGTCAAGAGAATGGTGCAAGAGGTGAAAAAGAGGGCAAATGAGAGTTGGGGTGAGAGAGTATCATTAAATTTTAGGGAGAATAAAAAGATGTTCTGGAAGGAGGTAAATAGGGTGCGTAAGACAAGGGAGCAAATGGGAACTTCAGTGAAGGGCGCAAATGGGGAGGTGATAACAAGTAGTGGTGATGTGAGAAGGAGATGGAATGAGTATTTTGAAGGTTTGTTGAATGTGTTTGATGATAGAGTGGCAGATATAGGGTGTTTTGGTCGAGGTGATGTGCAAAGTGAGAGGGTTAGGGAAAATGATTTGGTAAACAGAGAAGAGGTAGTAAAAGCTTTTACAAAGATGAAAGCCGGCAAGGCAGCAGGTATGGATGGTATTGCAGTGGAATTTATTAAAAAAGGGGGTGACTGTATTGTTGACTGGTTGGTAATGATATTTAATGTATGTATGACTCATGGTGAGGTGCCTAAGGATTGGCGGAATGTGTGCATAGTGCTATTGTACAAAGGCAAAGGGGATAAGAGTGAGTGCTCAAATTACAGAGGTATAAGTTTGTTGAGTATTCCTGGGAAATTATATGGGAGGGTATTGATTGAGAGGGTGAAGGCATGTACAGAGCATCAGATTAAGGAAGAGCAGTGTGGTTTCAGAAGTGGTAGAGGATGTGTGGATCAGGTGTTTGCTTTGAAGAATGTATGTGAGAAATACTTAGAAAAGCAAATGGATTTGTATGTAGCATTTATGGATCTGGAGAAGGCATATGATAAGAGTTGACAGAGATGCTCTGTGGAAGGTATTAAGAATATATGGTGTGGGAGGCAAGTTGTTAGAAGCAGTCAAAACTTTTTATAGAGGATGTAAGGCATGTGTACGTGTAGGAAGAGAGGAAAGTGATTGGTTCTCACTGAATGTAGGTTTGCGGCATGGGTGTGTGATGTCTCCATGGTTGTTTAATTTGTTTATGGATGGGGTTGTTAGAGAGGTGAATGCAAGAGTTTTGGAAAGAGGGGCAAGTATGAAGTCTGTTGTGGATGAGAGAGCTTGGGAAGTGAGTCAGTTGTTGTTCGCTGATCATACAGCGGTGGTGGCTGATTCATGTGAGAAACTGCAGAAGCTGGTGACTGAGTTTGGTAAAGTGTGTGAAAGAAGAAAGTTAAGAGTAAATGTGAATAAGAGCAAGGTTATTAGGTACAGTAGGGTTGAGGGTCAAGTCAACTGGGAGGTAAGTTTGAATGGAGAAAAACTGGAGGAAGTAAAGTGTTTTAGATATCTGGGAGTGGATCTGGCAGATGGATGGAACCATGGAAGCGGAAGTGAATCATAGGGTGGGGGAGGGGGCGAAAATCCTGGGATCCTTGAAAAATGTGTGGAAGTCGAGAACATTATCTCGGAAAGCAAAAATGGGTATGTTTGAAGGAATAGTGGTTCCAACAATGTTGTATGGTTGCGAGGTGTGGGCGATGGATAGAGTTGTGTGCAGGAGGGTGGATGTGCTGGAAATGAGATGTTTGAGGACAATGTGTGGTGTGAGGTGGTTTGATCGAGTAAGTAATGTAAGGGTAAGAGAGATGTGTGGAAATAAAAAGAACATGGTTGAGAGAGCAGAAGAGGGTGTTTTGAAATGGTTTGGGCACATGGAGAGAATGAGTGAGGTAAGATTGACCAAGAGGATATATGTGTCGGAGGTGGAGGGATGGAGGAGAAGTGGGAGACCAAATTGGAGGTGGAAAGATGGAGTGAAAAAGATTTTGTGTGATCGGGGCCTGAACATGCAGGAGGGTGAAAGGAGGGCAAGGAATAGAGTGAATTGGAGCGATGTGGTATACTTGGGTTGACGTGCTGTCAGTGGATTGAATCAGGGCATGTGAAGCGTCTGGAGTAAACCATGGAAAGTTGTGTGGGGCCTGGATGTGGAAAGGGAGCTGTGGTTTCGGGCATTATTGCGCGGCAGCTAGAGACTGAGTGTGAACGAATGGGGCCTTTGTTGTACTTTCCTAGTGCTACCTCGCACACATGAGGGGGGAGGGGGACGGTATTCCATGTGTGTTTAGGTGGCGATGGGAGTGAATGGGGGCAGACAGTGTGAATTGTGTGCATGGGTATATATGTATGTGTCTGTGTATGTATATATATGTGTACATTGAGATGTATTAGGTATGTATATTTGCGTGTGTGGACGTGTGTGTGTGTGTGTGTGTGCGTGTGTATACATTGTGTACGGGGGTGGGTTGGGCCATTTCTTTCGTCTGTTTCCTTGCGCTACCACGCAAACGCGGGAGACAGCGACAAAGCAAAATAAATAAATAAATATTATTTATTTATTTTGCTTTGTCGCTCTCTCCCGCGTTTGCGAGGTAGCGCAAGGAAACAGACAAAAGAAATGGCCCAACCCACCCCATACACATGTATACACATACACGTCCACACACGCAAATATACATACCTATACATCTCAATGTACACATATATATATATACACACACAAACACATACATATATACACATGCACACAGCCTTTATTCATTCCCATCACCACCTCACCACACATGGAATAACATCCCCCTCCCCCATCATGTGTGCAAGGTAGCGCTGGGAAAAGACAACAAAGGCCCCATTTGTTCACAGTCTCTAGCCGTCATGTAATAATGCCCGAAACCACAGCTCCCTTTCCACATCCAGGCCCCACAGAACTTTCCATGGTTTACCCCAGACGCTTCACATGCCCTGATTCAATCCATTTACAGCACGTCAACCCCAGTATACCACATCGATCCAATTCACTCTATTCCTTGCCCGCCTTTCACCCTACTGCATGTTCAGGACCCGATAACTCAAAATCTTTTTCACTCCATCTTTCCACCTCCAATTTGGTCTCCAACTTCTCGTTCCCTCCACCTCCGACACATATATCCTCTTGGTCAATCTTTCCTCACTCATTCTCTCCATGTGCCCAAACCATTTCAAAACATTCTCTTATGCTCTCTCAACCACGCTCTTTATTTCCACACATCTCTCTTACCCTTACATTACTTACTCGATCAAACCACCTCACACCACATATTATAGTCCTCAAACATCTCATTTCCAGCACATCCACCCTCCTGCTCACAACTCTATCCATAGCCCACGCCTCACAACCATACAACATTGTTGGAACCACTATTCCTTCAAACATACCCATTTTTGCTTTCCGAGATAATGTTCTCGACTTCCACACATTTTTCAAGGCTCCCAGGATTTTCGCCCCCTCCCCCACCCTATAATTCACTTCTGCTTCCATGGTTCCATCCGCTGCGAGATACACTCCCAGATATCTAAGACACTTTACTTCCTCCAGTTTTTCTCCATTCAAACTTACCTCCCAATTGACTTGACCCTCAACCCTACTGTACCTAATAACCTTGCTCTTATTCACATTTACTCTTAACTTTCTTCTTTCACACACTTTACCAAACTCAGTCACCAGCTTCTGCAGTTTCTCACATGAATCAGCCACCAGCACTGTATCATCAGCGAACAACAACTGACTCACTTCCCAAGCTCTGTCATCCACAACAGACTTCATGCTTGCCCCTCTTTCCAAAACTCTTGCATTCACCTCCTTAACAACCCCATCCATAAACAAATTAAACAACCATGGAGACATCACACACCCCTGCCGCAAACCTACATTCACTGAGAACCAATCACTTTCCTCTCTTCCTACACGTACACATGCCTTACATCCTCGATAAAAACTTTTCACTGCTTCTAACAACTTACCTCCCACACCATATATTCTTAGTAACTACCACAGAGCATCTCTATCAACTCTATCATATGCCTTCTCCAGATCCATAAATGCTACATACAAATCCATTTGCTTTTCTAAGTATTTCTCACATACATTCTTCAAAGCAAACACCTGATCCACACATCCTCTACCACTTCTGAGACCACACTGTTCCTCCCCAATCTGATGCTCTGTACATGCCTTCACCCTCTCAATCAATACCCTCCCATATAATTTACCAGGAATACTCAACAAACTTATACCTCTGTAATTTGAGCACTCACTCTTATCCCCTTTGCCTTTGTACAATGGCAGTATGCACGCATTCTGCCAATCCTCAGGCACCTCACCATGAGTCATACATACATTAAATAACCTTACCAACCAGTCAACAATACAGTCACCCCATTTTTGATAAATTCCCCTGCAATACCATCCAAACCTGCTGCCTTGCCGGCTTTCATCTTCGTAAAAGCTTTTACTACCTCTTCTCTGTTTACCAAATCATTTACCCTAACCCTCTCACTTTGCACACCACCTCGACCAAAACACCCTATATCTGCCACTCTATCATCAAACACATTCAACAAACCTTCAAAATACTCACTCTATCTCCTTCTCACATCACCACTACTTGTTATCACCTCCCCATTAGCCCCCTTCACTGAAGTTCCCATTTGCTCCCTTGTCTTACGCACTTTATCTACCTCCTTCCAGAACATCTTTTTATTCTCCCTAAATTTAATGATACTCTCTCACTCCAACTCTTATTTGCCCTCTTTTTCACCTCTTGCACCTTTCTCTTGACCTCCTGTCTCTTTTTTTTATAGATCTCCCACTCATTTGCATTTTTTCCTGCAAAAATGGCCCAAATGCCTCTCTCTTCTCTTTCACTAATAATCTTACTTCTTCATCCCACCACTCACTACCCTTTCTAATCAACCCACCTCCCACGCTTCTCATGCCAAGAGCATCTTTTGCGCAATCCATCACTGCTTCCCTAAATACGTCCCATTCCTCCCCCACTCCCCTTACGTCCTTTGTTCTCACCTTTTTCCATTCTGTACTCAGTCTCTCCTGGTACTTCCTCACACAAGTCTCCTTCCCAAGCTCACTCACTCTCACCATCCTCTTCACCCCATCATTCTCTCTTCTTTTCTGAAAACCCATACAAATCTTCACCTTTGCCTCCACAAGTTAATGATCAGACATCCCTCCAGTTGCACCTCTCAGCACATTAACATCCAAAAGTCTCTCTTTCGTGCATCTATCAATTAACACGTAATCCAATAACGCTCTCTGGCCATCTCTCCTACTTACATACGTATACTTATGTATATCTCGCTTTTTAAAACATGTATTCCCAATCACCAGTCCTTTTTCAGCACATAAACCTACAAGCTCTTCACCATTTCCATTTACAACACTGAACACCCTATGAATACCAATTATTCCCTCAACTGCCACATTACTCACCTTTGCATTCAAATTATATATATATATATATATATATATATATATATATATATATATATATATATATATATATATATTCAATTGGGAGGTGAGTTTGAATGGAGAAAAACTGGAGGAAGTGAAGTGTTTTAGATATCTGGGAGTGGATCTGGCAGCGGATGGAACCATGGAAGCGGAAGTGGATCATAGGGTGGGGGAGGGGGCGAAAATTCTGGGAGCCTTGAAGAATGTGTGGAAGTCGAGAACATTATCTCGGAAAGCAAAAATGGGTATGTTTGAAGGAATAGTGGTTCCAACAATGTTGTATGGTTGCGAGGCGTGGACTATGGATAGAGTTGTGCGCAGGAGGATGGATGTGCTGGAAATGAGATGTTTGAGGACAATGTGTGGTGTAAGGTGGTTTGATCGAGTAAGTAACGTAAGGGTAAGAGAGATGTGTGGAAATAAAAAGAGCGTGGTTGAGAGAGCAGAAGAGGGTGTTTTGAAATGGTTTGGTCACATGGAAAGAATGAGTGAGGAAAGATTGACCAAGAGGATATATGTGTCGGAGGTGGAGGGAACGAGGAGAAGAGGGAGACCAAATTGGAGGTGGAAAGATGGAGTGATAAAGATTTTGTGTGAACGGGGCCTGAACATGCAGGAGGGTGGATTGAATCAAGGCATGTGTATGGGGGTGGGTTGGGCCATTTCTTTCGTCTGTTTCCTTGCGCTACCTCGCAAACGCGGGAGACAGCGACAAAGCAAAAAAAAAAAAAAAAAAAAATAAAAAATATATATATATATATATATATATATATATATATATATATATATATATATATATATATTTATTTATATTATACTTTGTCGCTTTCTCCCGCGTTTGCGAGGTAGCGCAAGGAAACAGACGAAAGAAATGGCCCAACCCCCCCCATACACATGTATATACATACGTCCACACACGCAACAGCTTTCCATGGTTTACCCCAGACGCTTCACATGCATTGATTCAATCCACTGACAGCACGTCAACCCTGGTATACCACATTGCTCCAATTCACTCTATTCTTTGCCCTCCTTTCACCCTCCTGCATGTTCAGGCCCCGATCACACAAAATCTTTTTCACTCCATCTTTCCACTTCCAATTTGGTCTCCCTCTTCTCCTCGTTCCCTCCACCTCCGAATCATATATCCTCTTGGTCAATCTTTCCTCACTCATTCTCTCCATGTGACCAAACCATTTCAAAACACCCTCTTCTGCTCTCTCAACCATGCGCTTTTCATTTCCACACATCTCTCTTACCCTTACGTTACTTACTCGATCAAACCACCTCACACCACACATTGTCCTCAAACATCTCATTTCCAGCACATCCATCCTCCTGCGCACAACTCTATCCATAGTCCACGCCTCGCAACCATACAACATTGTTGGAACCACTATTCCTTCAAACATACCCATTTTTGCTTTCCGAGATAATGTTCTCGACTTCCACACATTCTTCAAGGCTCCCAGAATTTTCGCCCCCTCCCCCACCCTATGATCCACTTCCGCTTCCATGGTTCCATCCGCTGCCAGATCCACTCCCAGATATCTAAAACACTTCACTTCCTCCAGTTTTTCTCCATTCAAACTCACCTCCCAATTGAATTGACCCTCAACCCTACTGTACCTAATAACCTTGCTCTTATTCACATTTACTCTTAACTTTCTTCTTTCACACACTTTACCAAACTCAGTCACCAGCTTCTGCAGTTTCTCACATGAATCAGCCACCAGCGCTGTATCATCAGCGAACAACAACTGACTCACTTCCCAAGCTCTCTCATCCCCAACAGACTTCATACTTGCCCCTCTTTCCAAAACTCTTGCATTCACCTCCCTAACAACCCCATCCATAAACAAAATAATTGTTTAATTTGTTTATGGATATATATATATATATATATATATATATATATATATATATATATATATATTTTTTTTTTTTTTGCTTTGTCGCTGTCTCCCGCGTTTGCGAGGTAGCGCAAGGAAACAGACGAAAGAAATGGCCCAACCCACCCCCATACACATGTATATACATACGTCCACACACGCAAATATACATACCTACACAGCTTTCCATGGTTTACCCCAGACGCTTCACATGCCTTGATTTAATCCACTGACAGCACGTCAACCCCGGTATACCACATCGCTCCAATTCACTCTATTCCTTGCCCTCCTTTCACCCTCCTGCATGTTCAGGCCCCGATCACACAAAATCTTTTTCACTCCATCTTTCCACCTCCAATTTGGTCTCCCTCTTCTCCTCGTTCCCTCCACCTCCGACATATATATCCTCTTGGTCAATCTTTCCTCACTCATTCTCTCCATGTGCCCAAACCATTTCAAAACACCCTCTTCTGCTCTCTCAACCACGCTCTTTTTATTTCCACACATCTCTCTTACCCTTACATTACTTACTCGATCAAACCACCTCACACCACACATTGTCCTCAAACATCTCATTTCCAGCACATCCATCCTCCTGCGCACCACTCTATCCACAGCCCACGCCTCGCAACCATACAACATTGTTGGAACCACTATTCCTTCAAACATACCTATTTTTGCTTTCCGAGATAATGTTCTCGACTTCCACACATTCTTCAAGGCTCCCAGGATTTTCGCCCCCTCCCCCATCCTATGATCCACTTCCGCTTCCATGGTTCCATCCGCTGCCAGATCCACTCCCATATATCTAAAACACTTTACTTCCTCCAGTTTTTCTCCATTCAAACTCACCTCCCAATTGACTTGACCCTCAACCCTACTGTACCTAATAACCTTGCTCTTATTCACATTTACTCTTAACTTTCTTCTTTCACACACTTTACCAAACTCAGTCCCCAGCTTCTGCAGTTTCTCACATGAATCAGCCACCAGCGCTGTATCATCAGCGAACAACTGACTCACTTCCCAAGCTCTCTCATCCCCAACAGACTTCATACTTGCCCCTCTTTCCAAAACTCTTGCATTCACCTCCCTAACAACCCCATCCATAAACAAATTAAACAACCATGGAGACATCACACACCCCTGCCGCAAACCTACATTCACTGAGAACCAATCACTTTCCTCTCTTCCTACACGTACACATGCCTTACATCCTCGATAAAAACTTTTCACTGCTTCTAACAACTTGCCTCCCACACCATATATTCTTAATACCTTCCACAGAGCATCTCTATCAACTCTATCATATGCCTTCTCCAGATCCATAAATGCTACATACAAATCCATTTGCTTTTCTAAGTATTTCTCACATACATTCTTCAAAGCAAACACCTGATCCACACATCCTCTACCACTTCTGAAACCACACTGCTCTTCCCCAATCTGATGCTCTGTACATGCCTTCACCCTCTCAATCAATACCCTCCCATATAATTTACCATATGGGTATGTTATATGGGTATGGCTTGTTACTGATGGTCTTGTAGATAGTGCTTGGGTCATCCTGAAGGGCCAGATAGAACAACAGGAAGAGATTAATGGCTGAGATATTACTGTCTTTATTAATTTCTTTATCCCTGGGGATAGGGGAGAAAGAATACTTCCCACACATTCCTCACGTGTCGTAGAAGGCGACTAAAGGGGATGGGAGCGGGGGGCCAGAAACCCTCTCCTCCTTGTATTTTAACTTTCTAAAAGGGGAAACAGAAGGAGGAGTCACGCGAGGAGTGCTCATCCTCCTCGAAGGCTCAGACTGGGGTGTCTAAATGTGTGTGGATGTAACCAAGATGTAAAAAAAAGGAGAGATAGGTAGTATGTTTGAGGAAAGGAACCTGGATGTTTTGGCTCTTTGTGAAACAAAGCTCAAGGGTAAAGGGGAAGACTGGTTTGGGAATGTCTTGGGAGTAAAGTCAGGGGTTAGAGAGAGGACAAGAGCAAGGGAAGGAGTAGCACTACTCCTGAATCAGGAGTTGTGGGAGTATGTGATAGAGTGTAAGAAAGTAAATTCTAGATTAATATGGGTAAAACTGAAAGTTGATGGAGAGAGATGGGTGATTATTGGTGCATAAGCACCTGGGCATGAGAAGAAAGATCATGAGAGGCAAGTGTTTTGGGAGCAGCTGAATGAGTGTGTTAGTGGTTTTGATGCACAAGACCAGTTTATAGTGATGGGTGATTTGAATGCAAAAGTGAGTAATGTGGCAGTTGAGGGAATAATTGGTATACATGGAGTGTTCAGTGTTGTAAATGGAAATGGTGAAGAGCTTGTAGATTTATGTGCTGAAAAAGGACTGGTGATTGGGAATACCTGGTTTAAAAAGCGAGATATACACTATCTACAAGACCATCAGTAACAAGCCATACCCATATAACATACCCATATGGTAAATTATATGGGAGGGTATTGATTGAGAGGGTGAAGGCATGTACAGAGCATCAGATTGGGGAAGAGCAGTGTGGTTTCAGAAGTGGTAGAGGATGTGTGGAAGCTTTGCGGAGGGTGAAAGCCGGCAAGGCAGCAGGTTTGGATGGTATTGCAGTGGAGTTTATTAAGGAAGGGGGTGACTGTATTGTTGACTGGTTGGTAAGGTTATTTAGTGTGTGTATGACTCGTGGTGAGGTGCCTGAGGATTGGCGGAGTGCGTGCATAGTGCCATTGTACAGGGGCAGGGGGGATAGGAGTGAGTGCTCAAATTACAGAGGTGTGGGTTTGTTGAGTGTTCCTGGTAAATTGTATGGGAGGGTATTGATTGAGAGGGTGAAGGCATGTACAGAGCATCAGATTGGGGAAGAGCAGTGTGGTTTCAGAAGTGGTGGAGGATGTGTGGATCAGGTGTTTGCTTTGAAGAGTGTGTGTGAGAAATACTTAGAAAAGCAAATGGATTTGTATGTAGCGTTTATGGATCTGGAGAAGGCATATGATGGAGTTGATAGAGATGCTCTGTGGAAGGTGTTAAGAATATATGGTGTGGGAGGCAAGTTGTTGGAAGCAGTGAGAAGTTTTTATCGAGGATGTAAGGCATGTGTACGTGTAGGAAGAGAGGAAAGTGATTGGTTCTCAGTGAATGTAGGTTTGCGGCAGGGGTGTGTGATGTCTCCATGGTTGTTTGATTTGTTTATGGATGGGGTTGTTAGGGAGGTAAATGCAAGAGTCCTGGAGAGAGGGGCAAGTATGAAGTCTGTTGGGGATGAGAGAGCTTGGGAAGTGAGTCAGTTGTTGTTCGCTGATGATGCAGCGCTGGTGGCTGATTCATGTGAGAGACTGCAGAAGCTGGTGACTGAGTTTGGTAGGGTGTGTGGAAGAAGAAAGTTGGGAGTAAGTGTGAATGAGAGCAAGGTTGTTAGGTACAGTGGGGGTGAGGGTCAAGTCAATTGGGAGGTGAGTTTGAATGGAGAAAAACTGGAGGAAGTGGAGTGTTTTAGATATCTGGGAGTGGATCTGTCAGCGGATGGAACCATGGAAGCGGAAGTGGATCATAGGGTGGGGGAGGGGGCGAAAATTTTGGGAGCCTTGAAAAATGTGTGGAGGTCGAGAACATTATCTCGGAGGGCAAAAGTGGGTATGTTTGAAGGAATAGTGGTTCCAACAATGTTGTATGGTTGCGAGGCGTGGGCTATGGGTGGAGATGTGCGCAGGAGGATGGATGTGCTGGAAATGAGATGTTTGAGGAAAATGTGTGGTGTGAGGTGGTTTGGTCGGGTGGGTAACGTGAGGGTGGGAGAGATGTGTGGAAATAAAAAGAGCGTGGTTGAGAGAGCGGAGGGGGGTGTTTTGAGTTGGTTTGGGCACGTGGAGGGAGTGAGTGAGGAGAGATTGACCGGGAGGATATATGTGTCGGAGGTGGAGGGAACGAGGAGAAGAGGGAGACCAAATTGGAGGTGGAAGGGTGGAGTGAAAAAGATTTTGTGTGATCGGGGCCTGAACATGCAGGAGGGTGAGGGGAGGGCGGGGAATGGAGTGAATTGGAGCGATGTGGTATACAGGGGTTGACGTGCTGTCAGTGGATTGAATCAGGGCATGTGAAGCGTCTGGGGTAAACCATGGAAAGCTGTGTAGGTATGTATATTTGCGTGTGTGGACGTGTGTATGTACATGTGTATGGGGGGGGGTTGGGCCATTTCTTTTGTCTGTTTCCTTGCGCTACCTCGCAAACGCGGGAGACAGCGACAAAGTATAAAAAAAAAAAAAAATACATATACGTATACGTATGTAAGTAGGAGAGATGGACAGAGAGCGTTATTGGATTACGTGTTAATTGATAGACGCACAAAAGAGAGACTTTTGGATGTTAATGTGCTGAGAGGTGCAACTGGAGGGATGTCTGATCATTATCTTGTGGAGGCGAAGGTGAAGATTTGTGGGGGTTTTCAGAAAAGAAGAGAGAATGTTGGGGTGAAGAGAGTGGTGAAAGTGAGCTTGG
Source organism: Panulirus ornatus (assembly GCF_036320965.1). Taxonomy (NCBI): domain Eukaryota; kingdom Metazoa; phylum Arthropoda; class Malacostraca; order Decapoda; family Palinuridae; genus Panulirus; species Panulirus ornatus. Next base: position 23,790,314 of record NC_092252.1, on the reverse strand, counting down.
GAAGAAGACTTGTGTGAGGAAGTACCAGGAGAGACTGAGTACAGAATGGAAAAAGGTGAGAACAAAGGAGGTAAGGGGAGTGGAGGAGGAATGGGATGTATTTAGGGAAGCAGTGATGGCTTGCGCAAAAGATGCTTGTGGCATGAGAAGCATGGGAGGTGGGTTGATTAGAAAAGGTAGTGAGTGGTGGGATGAAGAAGTAAGATTATTAGTGAAAGAGAAGAGAGAGGCATTTGGACAATTTTTGCAGGGAAAAAATGCAAATGAGTGGGAGAGGTATAAAAGAAAGAGGAAGGAGGTCAAGAGAAAGGTGCAAGAGGTGAAAAAGAGGGCAAATGAGAGTTGGGATGAGAGAGTATAATTAAATTTCAGGGAGAATAAAAAGATGTTTTGGAAGGAGGTAAATAAAGTGCGTAAGACAAGGGAGCAAATAGGAACTTCACTGAAGGGGGCTAATGGGGAGGTGATAACAAGTAGCGGTGATGTGAGAAGGAGATGGGAGTGAGTATTTTGAAGGTTTGTTGAATGTGTTTGATGATAGAGTGGCAGATATAGGGGGTTTCGGTCAAAGGTGGTGTGCAAAGTGAGAGGGTTAGGGAAAATGATTTGGTAAATAGAGAAGAGGTAGTAAAAGCTTTATGGAAGATGAAAGCCGGCAAGGCAGCAGGTTTGGATGGTATTGCAGTGGAATTTATTACAAATGGGGGTGACTGTATTGTTGACTGGTTGGTAAGGTTATTTAATGTATGTATGATTCATGGTGAGGTGCCTGAGGATTGGCGGAATGCTTGCATAGTGCCATTGTACAAAGGCAAAGGAGATAAGAGTGAGTGCTCAAATTACAGAGGTATAAGTTTGTTTAGTATTCCTGGTAAATTATATGGGAGGGTATTGATTGAGAGGGTGAAGGCATGTACAGAGCATCAGATTGGGGAAGAGCAGTGTGGTTTCAGAAGTGGTAGAGGATGTGTGGATCAGGTGTTTGCTTTGAAGAATGTATGTGAGAAATACTTAGAAAAACAAATGGATCTGTATGTAGCATTTATGGATCTGGAGAAGGCATATGATAGAGTTGATAGAGATGCTCTGTGGAAGGTATTAAGAATATATGGTGTAGGAGGCAAGTTGTTAGAAGCAGTAAAATGTTTTTATCGAGGATGTAAGGCATGTGTAAGTGTAGGAAGAGAGGAAAGTGATTGGTCCTCAGTGAATGTAGGTTTGCGGCAGGGGTGTGTGATGTCTCCATGGTTGTTTAATTTGTTTATGGATGGGGTTGTTAGGGAGGTGAATGCAAGAGTTTTGGAAAGAGGGGCAAGTATGCAGTCTGTTGTGGATGAGAGAGCTTGGGAAGTGAGTCAGTTGTTGTTCGCTGATGATACAGCACTGGTGGCTGATTCATGTAAGAAACTGCAGAAGCTGGTGACTGAGTTTGGTAAAGTGTGTGAAAGAAGAAAGTTAAGAGTAAATGTGAATAAGAGCAAGGTTATTAGGTACAGTAGGGTTGAGGGTCAAGTCAATTGGGAGGTAAGTTTGAATGGAGAAAACCTGGAGGAAGTAAAGTGTTTTAGATATCTGGGAGTGGATCTGGCAGCGGATGGAACCATGGAAGCAGAAGTGAATCATAGGGTGGGGGAGGGGGCGAAAATTCTGGGAGCCTTGAAGAATGTTTGGAAGTCGAGAACATCATCTTGGAAAGCAAAAATGGGTATGTTTGAAGGAATAGTGGTTCCAACAATGTTGTATGGTTGCGAGGCGTGGGCTATGGATAGAGTTGTGCGCAGGAGGGTGGATGTGCTGGAAATGAGATGTTTGAGGACAATATGTGGTGTGAGGTGGTCTGATCGAGTAAGTAATGTAAGGGTAAGAGAGATGTGTGGAAATAAAAAGAGTATGGTTGAGAGAGCAGAAGAGGGTGTTTTGAAATGGTTTGGTCACATGGAGAGAATGAGTGAGGAAAGATTGACCAAGAGGATATATGTGTCAGAGGTGGAGGGAACGAGGAGAAGTGGGAGACCAAATTGGAGGTGGAAAGATGGAGTGATAAAGATTTTGAGTGATCGGGGCCTGAACATGCAGGAGGGTGAAAGGCGTGCAAGGAATAGAGTGAACTGGAACGATGTAGTATACCGGGGTCGACGTGCTGTCAATGGATTGAACCAGGGCATGTGAAGCGTCTGTGGTAAACCATGGAAAGTTCTGTGGGGTCTGGATGTGGAATGGGAGCTGTGGTTTCTGTGCATTATTACATGACAGCTAGAGACTGAGTATGAACGAATGGGGCCTTTGGTGTCTTTTCCTAGCACTACCTCGCACACATGAGGGGGAAGGGGGTTGTTATGCCATGTGTGGCGAGGTGGCGATGGGAACAAATAAAGGCAGACAGTATGAATTGTGTACATGTGTATATATGTATATGTCTGTGTGTGTATGTGTAAATTGAGATGTATAGGTATGTATATTTGCGTGTGTGGACGTGTATGTATATACATGTGTATGTGAGTGGGATGGGCCATTCTTTCGTCTGTTTCCTTGCGCTACCTCGCTAACGCGGGAGACAGTGTCAAAGCAAAATAATAATAATAATAAAAAAATGGGTATGCTTGAAGGAATAGTGGTTCCAACAATGTTATATGGTTGCGAGGCGTGGGCTATAGAAAGAGTTGTGCGGAGGAGGGTGGATGTGCTGGAAATGAGATGTTTGAGGACAATATGTGGTGTGAGGTGGTTTGATCGAGTAAGTAATAATACGGTAAGAGAGACGTGTGGTAATAAAAAGAGTGTGGTAGAGAGATCAGAAGAGGGTGTTTTGAAATGGTTTGGTCACATAGAGAGAATGAGTGAGGAAAGATTGCCCCCAAGAGGATAGATGTGTCAGAGGTGGAGGGAACGAGGAAAAGTGGGAGACCAAATTGGAGGTGGAAAGATGGAGTGAAAAAGATAGTAAGTGATCGGGGCCTGAACATGCAGGAGGGTGAAAGGCATGCAAGGAATAGAGTGAATTGGAATGATGTGGTATACTGGGGTCGACGTGCTGTCAATGGATTGAACCAGGGTGTGTGAAGCGTCTGAGATAAACCATGGAAAGTTTTGTGGGGCCTGGATGTGGAAAGGGAGCTGTGGTTTCAGTGCATTATACATGACAGCTAGAGACCGAGTGTGAACGAATGTGGCCTTTGTGTCTTTTCCTAGTGCTACCTTGCGCACATGCAGGGGGAGGGGGTTGTTATTTCATGTGTGGCGGGGTGGCGATGGGAATGAATAAAGGCAGACAGTATGAATTATGTACATGTGTATATATGTATATGTCTGTGTGTGTATACATTGTATACGTTGAGATGTATAGGTATGTATATTTGCATGTGTGGACATGTATGTATATACATGTGTATTTGGGTGGGTTGGGCCATTCTTTCGTCTGTTTCCTTGCACTACCTCGCTAACACGGGAGACAGCGACAAAGTTTGGTAAAGTGTGTGGAAGAAGAAAGTTAAGAGTAAATGTGAATAAGAGCAAGGTTATTAGGTACAGTAGGGTTGAGGGTCAAGTCAATTGGGAGGTGAGTTTGAATGGAGAAAAACTGGAGGAAGTGAAGTGTTTTAGATATCTGGGAGTGGATCTGGCAGCGGATGGAACCATGGAAGCGGAAGTGGATCATAGGGTGGGGGAGGGGGCGAAAATTCTGGGAGCCTTGAAGAATGTGTGGAAGTCGAGAACATTATCTAAGAAAGCAAAAATGGGTATGTTTGAAGGAATAGTGGTTCCAACAATGTTGTATGGTTGCGAGGCGTGGGCTATGGATAGAGTTGTGCGCAGGAGGATGGATGTGCTTGAAATGAGATGTTTGAGGACAATGTGTGGTGTGAGGTGGTTTGATCGAGTTAGTAACGTAAGGGTAAGAGAGATGTGTGGAAATAAAAAGAGCGTGGTTGAGAGAGCAGAAGAGGGTGTTTTGAAGTGGTTTGGGCACATGGAGAGAATGAGTGAGGAAAGATTGACCAAGATATATGTGTTGGAGGTGGAGGGAACGAGGAGAAGAGGGAGACCAAATTGGAGGTGGAAAGATGGAGTGAAAAAGATTTTGTGTGATCGGGGCCTGAACATGCAGGAGGGTGAAAGGAGGGCAAGGAATAGAGTGAATTGGAGCGATGTGGTATACCGGGGTTGACGTGCTGTCAGTGGATGGAATCAAGGCATGTGAAGCGTCTGGGGTAAACCATGGAAAGCTGTGTAGGTATGTATATTTGCGTGTGTGGACGTGTGTATATACATGTGTATGGGGGGGGGTTGGGCTATTTCTTTCGTCTGTTTCCTTGCACTACCTCGCAAACGCGGGAGACAGCGACAAAGTATAATACTTTCCACGTATTCCCTGCGTGTCGTAGAAGGCGACTAAAAGGGGAGGGAGCGGGGGGCTGGAAATCCTCCCCTCTCACTTTTTTTTTTAATTTTCCAAAAGAGGGAACAGAGAAGGGGCCCAGGTGAGGATATTCCCTCAAGGGCCCAGTCCTTTGTTCTCAACGCTACCTCGCTAATGCGGGAAATGGCGAATAGTATGAAAGAAAAGAAAGATATATATATATATATATATATATATATATATATATATATATATATATATATATATATATATATATATATATGTAATGTTACCTATGAATGACTTACCGATATCACTGGGATTATGCAATGAACATACAAGAAATCTTGATCACAAGGGTGCACTAGTGTCATCATCTGATTAATGCTCATGCACTAATGTTGTTCTCAGCCCCATTTTCATGGTAACTAAGAGTTCTAGTGATTACAGTTGACTACTATTGAAGTGGAAAAATGTTTTGGTAGCCATGGTGAAAAGTCTTACACCATGAATAATGACGATAAAAATTCCATGATTACCTAAGTGAAAAGGTAAACCAGGTTTCTGCTTCACTTCCCCATTCCAAGATGTTATATAGGTTTGAATTAAAGAAATGAAAAATGAATTGAAGTGTGAAGAGTAAAATCACCAGCATAAAAGTGAATAAGTTTAGATGCTGATGGAAGATCATTTCTAGAGCGAAAAGAGAGGGTAGGCAATATGACAGAACCCTGAAAGACATCAATAGAGTTAAAATAAGAGGAAGCAGTTGCTCCATCCACAGCGACTACAATAAACCAACTAGATATGAAGCTATGCATTAGGGAATAAAACACGCAGAAAAGCTAAAGGAAGGAAGTTTGAAAAGCAGACTTATGCACACCCTTTCACATGCTGTATACAAAAGAATTCAAACAGCAACAGACCACTGGTTCCTTCGAGGCTGTTTATGATAGTGGAAGAGATCTGAAATACACAGAGCAGTGTTGTAGGAGATGAAAGACATACAGGTATATCAAAGAGAAAAATACTGTAAGTTTTACATGTAACAAAGAAGGAGCAAATTTTGTCAGTTGTTGATTTGAAGTGAAAAATCTGAAAAAAAAAGGCTGTTCCTAAATATATCTATGGTATTGATTTCAACCACATTTTTGACAATCCTGTTAAAAAGCACTTCACCTTCATCCATGGAAAATGTTTGCCCATAAGTTTGCTTCTTTTATGACTCAAATCATATGAATCTATCTTTAAGTAACTTATAAGACTGAGATTATATGAGCTTTTGATAATTTTGAATACCTGTATTACGTCACCTCTTACCCTTCTCTTTTCAAGGCTATATAGATTTAAACCATTCAGTCTGCTCTTCCAGAGTTTGCTTCTCGTCCATGAATCATCTTGGTAGCTTATATCAGTACTCTCTCCATGCTATCTACATTTTTTAAATGAGTGACCAAAACTGAACACAATATATAAGTTGGAGATGCTACAGTGACACATAAACAGTGAGAATAATTTCCCTATCAATAATTCCAAGAATTTTGTTTGACCTATGGCTTCTGTGCATTGCCTACCTAGCTTTAGGCCACTAAAGATCATTACACCCATGTCTATTTCCTTATTTACATCTTTGTTTTTACTACCTAAGTGTAAAACTTTGCATTTACTTATATCCCCTCATTTGCTCTTCTTTGAACCCAGGCCATCAGTTTGTCCAATAAGTCCATATGAAGCTGACGATATTCAGTTTCTTTATAAATCTCTTTCCCAACTTTTCATCATCCTTGAATTTTGATATAACACCTTATGCATCATTATTCTGAGGCTTGACCAATAATCAATACTCTGCTTATGCTGAGTCAATCAATTTCTTAACTACCAAAGTATAACCCCATTTATATCAAGTGACTTAACCTTTGTTAGTAACCTTTGATGAGTAACTTAAATGTTTTTTGAAAATCTAAAAAGATGGTATTAACAGATTTATTTTCATCACAAATGCTGATTATTTCATAAATCAAAAGTATTTGTCAGTCATGAACAATTTTACTGAAAACCATGCAGAGAATGGTTTGTTAGGCTGTGGTCATCTGGATGGTTTACAGTCTTACCCTGAACGGTGGATTCCATGAATTTACCAACTAAAGGCATTAAGTTAACTAAACAATAATTTCCGGCCAGTGATTTTCAACCTTCTCTACTGCCTTCCATCTGGAACTTTCCTTGTTACAAGTGACATATTGAAAAGAGCAGTCAAGCTTCAACTACCTGATGTTTTGCTTCTTTCGCTGTCCTTGGATAAAGCTTATATGGGCCAGCTGTTTTATTTACCTTAATTACATTTAGTGCTGATACTGTGGTAATTACCTATCTGAAATGTACTGGGAGGGAGTTTTACATTCGTGGGTCCCTTTTCTTGAACAATCTCTACTATCATACAGCCTCTTGAATTTATGCGTGCTGTCTGCATCAACCAATGTCCTCCATCATTCTGTTCCATTCATCCACTATTCTTATACTATAAAAGCATATCTTTACATCCATATTTACAAGTTCATTACTTCACTATATGTTATGTCCTCTGGTTGCTCTATACCTAAATCTCTCAAAGTACTGCCCACTGTCCGTCCACTTAATCAATCTCTTTTAAAAACTTAAAGGCTGTGATCAGGTCACACCTCAGTCTTCTCACTTCCATGGCGGGTAAATTTAAATCTTTGTTGCCCTCCTCTGGACCTTCTCTATGAGTTCTTTGAGCTTCTTTACGTGCAGTGACCAAACTTGAAAGGCACATTCTAGTTCTGGCCTTATGCATATGAAATGCTTGCTAAAAATTCATTTATTAATATACTTAGAAGATATTCTGTAGTTCGTCACCTGAGCTATTCTCCTAATATGGGACTCTGGCAGCAGGTTAGGGACAATGTCTACCCCTAAGTCCCTCTCACACACAGAATCTTGAATCTTATTTCCTGCTAAGTAATAATCATACTGATGCCACCTTTCGCTTGCACTGTGGTAGGTATATAGATCAACAGGAAGGAATGGGATTGTAAGTGTTTAACAATGTGAGTTAAGAAGAGTTTCAAAGAGTTTGAAGTCTACAGAAGTGAGAGCAATGGGGCAATAGTTGGAATGGTTAGAACACTCTCCTCATTAGGGATATGCTGCACCAAGACATACTTCCAAGGAGAAAAAACAGAGATGAAAGAGACAAGCACAAACAGGAGTTGGCTGAGAGGCACACTACTGCTCTTAGGATTTGAGGATGCCACATGCCTTGGAAATTAATGAGGAGAATGTATTGGTTCAGCAGGTAAAATGGGATGGGAGGACTAAATGCATAACCATCCTAAGCAGAATTAGTTAGAAGAGCATAAAGTACCAAAAAAGAGTAGCTTTATCACCAAAAGAGTTAGCTTTAGATTGATCTAGTTGGAAAAGAGGAGAAAACTGGAGATGTTATTAGATATTCTGGTTAAAGAACAGGAAGATATATCATCAGAGAAAGACAAATCAGCACAAAAAACATAATGGGACTCTTGACAAGGAAGGGGAAAAGTTTCATGGTCCGATATGCTTAATCCCTAATGCAAATGGCATCAAAACAGGAATAATCAAACAATGATAGGGTGAGGAGACAGATTTCATAGAAGGCGGCTATAGGACCCTAAGTCAACAAAGATTGCTTTTCAACCTGGGGATAGTAGAAAAAAAAATAAATTAAAAAAAATGCACAGGGATGACTGGTTAGCTCTCCCTAAATATCAGACATTATTTCATTAAAAGTGTGTGTGTGTGTGTGTGTGTGTGTGTGTGTGTGTGTGTGTGTGTGTGTGTGTGTGTGTGTGTGTGTGTGTGTGTGTGTGTGTGTGTGTGTGTGTGTGTGTGTGTGTGTGTGTGTGTGTGTGTGTGTGTGTGTGTGTGTGTGTGTGTGTGTGTGTGTGTGTGTGTGTGTGTGTGTGTGTGTGTGTGTGTGTGTGTGTGTGTGTGTGTGTGTGTGTGTGTGTGTGTGTGTGTGTGTGTGTGTGTGTGTGTGTGTGTGTGTGTGTGTGTGTGTGTGTGTGTGTGTGTGTGTGTGTGTGTGTGTGTGTGTGTGTGTGTGTGTGTGTGTGTGTGTGTGTGTGTGTGTGTGTGTGTGTGTGTGTGTGTGTGTGTGTGTGTGTGTGTGTGTGTGTGTGTGTGTGTGTGTGTGTGTGTGTGTGTGTGTGTGTGTGTGTGTGTGTGTGTGTGTGTGTGTGTGTGTGTGTGTGTGTGTGTGTGTGTGTGTGTGTGTGTGTGTGTGTGTGTGTGTGTGTGTGTGTGTGTGTGTGTGTGTGTGTGTGTGTGTGTGTGTGTGTGTGTGTGTGTGTGTGTGTGTGTGTGTGTGTGTGTGTGTGTGTGTGTGTGTGTGTGTGTGTGTGTGTGTGTGTGTGTGTGTGTGTGTGTGTGTGTGTGTGTGTGTGTGTGTGTGTGTGTGTGTGTGTGTGTGTGTGTGTGTGTGTGTGTGTGTGTGTGTGTGTGTGTGTGTGTGTGTGTGTGTGTGTGTGTGTGTGTGTGTGTGTGTGTGTGTGTGTGTGTGTGTGTGTGTGTGTGTGTGTGTGTGTGTGTGTGTGTGTGTGTGTGTGTGTGTGTGTGTGTGTGTGTGTGTGTGTGTGTGTGTGTGTGTGTGTGTGTGTGTGTGTGTGTGTGTGTGTGTGTGTGTGTGTGTGTGTGTGTGTGTGTGTGTGTGTGTGTGTGTGTGTGTGTGTGTGTGTGTGTGTGTGTGTGTGTGTGTGTGTGTGTGTGTGTGTGTGTGTGTGTGTGTGTGTGTGTGTGTGTGTGTGTGTGTGTGTGTGTGTGTGTGTGTGTGTGTGTGTGTGTGTGTGTGTGTGTGTGTGTGTGTGTGTGTGTGTGTGTGTGTGTGTGTGTGTGTGTGTGTGTGTGTGTGTGTGTGTGTGTGTGTGTGTGTGTGTGTGTGTGTGTGTGTGTGTGTGTGTGTGTGTGTGTGTGTGTGTGTGTGTGTGTGTGTGTGTGTGTGTGTGTGTGTGTGTGTGTGTGTGTGTGTGTGTGTGTGTGTGTGTGTGTGTGTGTGTGTGTGTGTGTGTGTGTGTGTGTGTGTGTGTGTGTGTGTGTGTGTGTGTGTGTGTGTGTGTGTGTGTGTGTGTGTGTGTGTGTGTGTGTGTGTGTGTGTGTGTGTGTGTGTGTGTGTGTGTGTGTGTGTGTGTGTGTGTGTGTGTGTGTGTGTGTGTGTGTGTGTGTGTGTGTGTGTGTGTGTGTGTGTGTGTGTGTGTGTGTGTGTGTGTGTGTGTGTGTGTGTGTGTGTGTGTGTGTGTGTGTGTGTGTGTGTGTGTGTGTGTGTTTTGTGTTGGATGAGCAGTCATAATGGTTGGGAAGTCATGTTTTAATCATTTGCTCAAAATCATTTAGGGGAAAAGAAAAGACTTCAACTCCACCAGGATCATACCAAGTAGAGCCTAACCACCAAATCTCATGCATAGAGGATTTCAGTGCATGGATGTAAAGACAGCAATGTTCCATGGCAAGAGGTAAAAAAAGTCAAAGAGTTATGCATGGCTGAAGAAACTGGGGGGAGAAAATTTAAGAAACAAATATGTAAAGTCATGAAAGGCACAGAGATTTTGGGCCAGATGGCCTCAGATTTCAGTAGTGTTGCCTAAAATCTCTCCAATGTTTTTATTCATTCAACTAAGAGTGATTGACAAAGAGACTATATGTATCAGGACCAGAGGGGACAAGGATAAGAGGGAGACCAAATTGGAGACAGAGGGATGGAATGAAAAGATTTTGAGTGCTTGGGGTCTGAATATGCAGGAGGGTGAATGGAGTGCATGGGATAGAGTATATTGAGTGATGTGGCATACAAGGGATGATGTGCTGTCAATGGACTGAAACAGGGCATATGAAGCAGCTGGGAGAAACCATAGAAAGGTCTTTGGGGTAGGGGTGTAGAAAAAAGGCTGTAGTTTCAATGCAATAGAAATGACAGCTAGAGATGGGATGTGAGTAAATATGGCCTTTCTTTGACTGTTCCTGGTGCAACCTCACTACCTTTGAAAATGGCAAACAAGTATGAACAAAGTTTTATAAGACTCATATTTGATTTCAAATCTCCTACATATCTGATATTCTATTTGTATTAAGTGTTGTATACTGCAGCAGGTCTTCTCTCCATTAAGTGACCATGGGTCAACACAGCATGACTAACCTTCAATTAACAGAAAACTGTCTTAAAATGGCAATTCCTACTAAAAGAAGAAACAAAAAAAAAAAAAAATGCCATGCTTTAACAACTTTCTTTAACTTTCATAATTTGCTCATAATTTGTGTTACAAACAGCTCATAATCAATACTTTTGTGAACCTGTAAGTAAGTCCTTCTAGGATCCCAGGGGCAAGTCAGGCATGTCAATCAGCTGCACATAAATGTTTACAATAATTACAATTACCTTTTTTATGTGCATCAGCAAAATGACTGCTCTGTCATACTGTATACACCAAATATTAAATCTTATACCAACATCACCATTACAGTGGATTTTTTTTTTGATAAATACTACTGATAATACATAAATGTTCTCGATAATCAGAGATTCATGATGCTGTTTTTGGTCTTAAATTTTTTTACATGTCTGTTCATAAGAAATTGCATTATAATTTCATACACACCAAATAACATATCTTATACCAATCTCATCATCACAAAGTGAGGTTGTTGAACTTCACTATAAATATTCATACTAGAGTGTGATGTGGGAAGGGAGCCAGGCTGAACTCCAGACATGTGGTATAGTCAGATAATGCAGAGGGAAGGTTGGTGCATACTTCTAATGTTAACACTTGCTTCTAAACAAAAGCATATCTTTTTAGTAAACTATTTACAGCTCTGGATGCATACTGCATCCCAATACACCAACTTATGTACCTTGGAGGATACACACTGAGAAATCCATACGTGAGAGTGCTAAAATGCAAAAATACCCAGTTGTCTTGAATATGATGACCAAATGAAAGCCATTATCAATCACGTCCATATAGTGCCAGTGAGCAAGTAAAAATGAATGATGGTTGAAGTCTCCTAAGCCTACCTTAACTCTGCATCTTGGACAAATTGCTGTATAGTTGCTGAGTCCCATCCTTGTATGATCTATGATGGTGGAAGGAGGGTGAATCCTAACAGATAAACCTCAATTCTGAGATAAAACTGTACTGCGTTCCCCAACAGGAAAATGCTGTCTCTGATCTTCACACAGCTTTGTCCATACACGAAAAGAGAGTCTGCATAAGAGAGACCTTACACAAGTGCACATGAAAGACTGAAGACAAACATATGTGAATAGTGTATCCTCCCAATCCCAAATTTTTTTTTTTTTTTTTTTTTTTTTTTTTATACTTTGTCGCTGTCTCCCGCGTTTGCGAGGTAGCGCAAGGAAACAGACGAAAGAAATGGCCCAACCCCCCCCCATACACATGTACATACACACGTCCACACACGCAAATATACATACCTACACAGCTTTCCATGGTTTACCCCAGACGCTTCACATGCCTTGATTCAATCCACTGACAGCACGTCAAACCCTGTATACCAATCCCAAAATAAGTGATATAAAAGGGTGTTGTAATTGAGATGTATTCTTAATTTTGGTAGAAATATTATCCATCATTCACTGCTGCACTTGGAAAAGTAATGTTATCCATCATTAATTGCTCCACTTGGACAAAGTGTCTAAATCCCAAAACAGCAACTTTTTTCTCCAATAACCAGACAAAATCCAAACATTACCAAGTTTTCAAATCTCCGGGTTCTGGATGGTATGGCATTCATCATCTGGGACTGGAAGGATACATTGTATACACATTTTATTTCAACAGTGCATTTTCACACCCATCTTCCACATTCACATACACAGATTTGATAGCACCACAGAGAAAGCAAGAATGTTAGATGGTAATGTGATACTAAAAGTAATGTATACAAATATTGATGGATTAGAAGTTAATGGGAAAGAGCTAGAATTCAAGGATCACACAAAGGTATATGATAGTGGGGAAGGACAGAGAAGGTAAAGAAGGTGATTAGGCCCCAATAATAGAAGATAGCCTTAAATTTCAAGAAACAGTGGAGAATGCCTATTCAGACAATACATTATGAGAAGAGTAACAGTTGGGAAGAAGTGCATAGTGCTTCTGTTATCATATAACCCACAAAAAAATCTGACGATCCAGAACAAATACACTTGTGAAGATTTGTAGTTTTCAAAAAAGAGGAGATAATGTTGGGGAAAAGAGAGTGGTGAGAGTAAGTGAGCTTGGAAAGGAGACTTGTGTGAGGAAGTACCAGGAGAGATTCAGTGTAGAATGCCAAAAGGTGAGAGCAAATGATGTGAAGGGAGTGGGGGAGGAATGGGATGTATTTAGGGAAGCAGTGATGGCATTTGCAAAAGATGCAAGTAGTATGAGAAAGGTGGGAGGTGGGCAGATTAGAAAGGGTAGTGAGTAGTGGGATGAAGAAGTAAAATTGTTAATGAAAGAGAAAAGAGAGGGGTTTGGATGATACTTACAAGGAAGGAGTGCAAATAACTGGGAGATGTGTATAAAAGAAAGTGGCAGGAGGTCAAGAGAAAGGTGCAAGGGTTGAAAAGGGGGCAAATGAGATTTGGAGTGAGAGAGTATTATTAAACTTTAGGAAAAATAAAAAGATGTTTTGAAAGGAGGAAAATAACATGCATAAGACGAGAACAAATGGGAACTTCCGTGAAGGGGGCAAGGGAAGAAGTGATGACAAGTAGTGATGAAGTGAGAGGGTCAAGGACAATGGTTTGGTTAAGAGAGAAGAGGTAGTGAAAGCTTTGCAGATGATGAGATCCAGCAAGGCAGTGGGTTTGGATGGCATTGCAGTTGAAATTTATTATGAAAGGGGGTGACTGTGCTGTTGATTGGTTGGCAGGGATATTCAATGTAGGTATGGATCATTGTGAAGTGCCAGAGGATTAATGGAATGCATGCATAGTGCCACTGTACAAATGCAAAGGGGATAAAGGTGAGTATTCAAACTACAGAGGCAGAGGTTTGTTAAGTATTACTGGGAACTTATATGGGAAGGTATTGATTGAGAGGGTGAAGGCATGTACAGAGCACCAGACAGGGAAGGAGCAGTGTGGTTTCAGAAGTGGTAGAGGAAATGTGGATCAGGCATTTGCTTTGACGAACGTGGATGAGAAATACTTAGAAAAACAGATGGACTTGTATGTAGCAATTATGGATCCAGAGAAGACATATGATAAGGTTAAGAGAGATGCTTTGTGGAAGGTTTTAAGAGTACATGGTGTGGGAGGTAAGCTGCTAGAAGAAGTGAAAATTTTTATCAACGACATAAGGCATGCGTATGAGTAGGAAGAGAAGAGAGAGATTGGTTCCCAGTGAAGGTTGGTCTGTGGCAAGGGGTGTGTGATGTCTCCATGATTGTCTAATCTGTTTAAGAATGGAGGATTAAGGAGGTAAAAGCAAGAGTTTTGGAGAGAGGGGTGAGTATGCAGTCTGTGGGGATGAGATGGCCTGAAAAGTGAGTCACTTGTTGTTCGCCGATAATACAGCACTGGTGGCTGAATCGAGTAAGAAACTGCAGAGGTTGGTGACTGAGTTTGGAAAAGTGTGTGAAAGGACAAAGTTAAGAGTAAATGTGAATAAGAGCAAGGTTATTAGGTTCAGCAGGGTTAAGGGACAAGTTAGTTGGGATGTAAGTTTGGATGGAGAAAGGTTGGAGGAAGTGAATTTTTTCAGATATCTGGGAATGGACTAGCAGTGAATGGAACCATGGAAGTGGAAGTAAGTCACATGGTGGGGGAGAAGGCAAAGATTCTGGGAGTAATGAAGAATGTGTGGAAAGAGATAACATTATCTCGGAGAGCAAAAATGGGCATGTTCAAAGGAATAGTAGTTCCAACAATATCATATGGTTGTGAGACATGGGCTATAGATAGGGTTGTACAGAGGAGGGTAGATGTGTTGGAAATGAAATGTGTGAGGACAATATGTGGTGTGAGGTGGTCTGATCAAATAAGTAATGAAAGGGTAAGAAAGATGTGTGGGGGTAAAAAGGGTGTGATTGAGAGAGCAGAAGAGGGTGTGTTGAAATGGTTTGGACATATGGAAAGAATGGGTGAGGAAACATTGAAAAAGCAGATATATGTGTCAGAGCTGGAAGGTACAAGGAGAAGCAGGAGGCCAAACTAGAGGTGGAAGGATGGAGGGAAAAAGATTTTGAGTGATCAGGGCCCAAACATACAGGAGGGTGAGAGGTGTGCAAGGAATAAAGAATTGGAACAATGTGTTACACCAGGGATGAGGTGCTGTCAGTGGACTGAACCAAGGCATCTGAAACATATGGGATTAACCATGGAAAGCTCTGTGGGGCATGGATGTGTCGAGGGAGCTGTGCATTACACGTGACAGCTAGAGACAGAATGCGAATGAATGAGGCCTTTTTCATCTGTTTTCCTGGCAATACCTTGCTAAAGCAAGGGGTAGCGATGCTGTTTCCTGTGGGGTGAGGTGGTGCCAGGAATGGATGAAGGCAAGCAAGTATGAATATGTACATGTGTATATGTCTATGTATGTGTAAGTATGTGTATGGGTATGTGTATATGTTGATATGTATATGTATGGATATCTGCACATGTTGATATGTATAGGTATGAATATCATTGTGTATGGTCGTTTATGTATATATATATATATTTTTTTTTTTTTCATACTATTCGCTATTTCCCGCGATAGCGAGGTAGCGTTAAGAACAGAGGACTGGGCCTTTGAGGGAATATCCTCACCTGGCCCTCTTCTCTGTTCCTTCTTTTGGAAAAAAAAAAAGAAAAAAAAGAAAAAAAAAAAAAAAAAACGAGAGGGGAGGATTTCCAGCCCCCCGCTGCCTTCCCTTTTAGTCGCCTTCTACGACACGCAGGGAATACGTGGGAAGTATTCTTATATATATATATATATATATATATATATATATATATATATATATATATATTTTTTTTTTATTATTATTTTTATTATACTTTGTCGCTGTCTCCCGCATTTGCGAGGTAGCGCAAGGAAACAGACGAAAGAAATGGCCCAACCCCCCCCCATACACATGTATATACATACATGTCCACACACGCAAATATACATACCTACACAGCTTTCCATGGTTTACCCCAGACGCTTCTCATGCCCTGCTTCAATCCACTGACAGCACGTCAACCCCGGTATACCACATCGCTCCAATTCACTCTATTCCTTGCCCTCCTTTCACCCTCCTGCATGTTAAGGCCCCGATCACACAAAATCTTTTTCACTCCATCTTTCCACCTCCAATTTGGTCTCCCACTTCTCCTCGTTCCCTCCACCTCCGACACATATATCCTCTTGGTCAATCTTTCCTCACTCATTCTCTCCATGTGCCCAAACCATTTCAAAATACCCTCTTCTGCTCTCTCAACCACGCTCTTTTTATTTCCACACACCTCTCTTACCCTTACGTTACTTACTCGATCAAACCACCTCACACCACACACTGTCCTCAAACATCTCATTTCCAGCACATCCATCCTCCTGCACACAACTCTAGCCATAGCCCACGCCTCGCAACCATACAACATTGTTGGAACCACTATTCCTTCAAACATACCCATTTTTGCTTTCCGAGATAATGTTCTCGACTTCCACACATTCTTCAAGGCTCCCAGGATTTTCGCCCCCTCCCCCATCCTATGATCCACTTCCGCTTCCATGGTTCCATCCGCTGCCAGATCCACTCCCAGATATCTAAAACACTTTACTTCCTCCAGTTTTTCTCCATTCAAACTTACCTCCCAATTGACTTGACCCTCAACCCTACTGTACCTAATAACCTTGCTCTTATTCACATTTACTCTTAACTTTCTTCTTTCACACACTTTACCAAACTCAGTCACCAGCTTCTGCAGTTTCTCACATGAATCAGCCACCAGCGCTGTATCATCAGCGAACAACAACTGACTCACTTCTCAAGCTCTCTCATTCACAACAGACTTCATACTTGCCCCTCTTTCCAAAACATATAAATATATATATATATATATATATATATATATATATATATATATATATATATATATATATATATATATTGTCCCTGGGGATAGGGGATTAAGAATACTTCCCTCGCATTCCTCACATCTCGTAGGAGGCGACTAAAGAGACGGGAGTGGGGGGCCAGAAACCCTACCCTCCTTGTATTTTAACTTTCTAAAAGGGGAAACAGAAGGAGTCACGCGAGGAGTGCTCATCCTCCTCGAAGGCTCAGATTGGGGTGTCTAAATGTGTGTGGATGTAACCAAGATGAGAAAAAAGGAGAGATAGGTAGTATGTTTGAGGAAAGGAACCTGGATGTTTTGGCTCTGAGTGAAACGAAGCTAAAGGGTAAAGGGGAAGACTGGTTTGGGAATGTCTTGGAAGTAGAGTCAGGGGTTAGTGAGAGAACAAGAGCAAGGGAAGGAGTAGCACTACTCTTGAATCAGGAGTTGTGGGAGTATGTGATAGAGTGTAAGAAAGTAAATTCTAGATTGATATGGGTAAAACTGAAAGTTGATGGAGAGAGATGGGTGATTATTGGTGCATATGCACCTGGGCATGAGAAGAAAGATCATGAGAGGCAAGTGTTTTGGGAGCAGCTGAATGAGTGTGTTAGTGGTTTTGATGCACAAGACCGGGTTATAGTGATGGGTGATTTGAATGCAAAGGTGAGTAATGTGGCAGTTGAGGGAATAATTGGTATACATGGAGTGTTCAGTGTTGTAAATGGAAATGGTGAAGAGCTTGTAGATTTATGTGCTGAAAAAGGACTGGTGATTGGGAATACCTGGTTTAAAAAGCGAGATATACATAAGTATACGTATGTAAGTATGAGAGATGGCCAGAGAGCGTTATTGGATTATGTGTTAATTGATAGACGCACGAAAGAGAGACTTTTGGATGTTAATGTGCTGAGAGGTGCAACTGGAGGGATGTCTGATCATTATCTTGTGGAGGCAAAGGTGAAGATTTGTGGGGGTTTTCAGAAAAGAAGAGAGAATGTTGGGGTGAAGAGAGTGGTGAGAGTAAGTGAGCTTGGGAAGGAGACTTGTGTGAGGAAGTACCAGGAGAGATTGAGTACAGAATGGAAAAAGGTGAGAACAAAAGACGTAAGGGGAGTGGGGGAGGAATGGGATGTATTTAGGGAAGCAGTGATGGCTTGCGCAAAAGATGCTTGTGGTATGAGAAGCATGGGAGGTGGGTTGATTAGAAAAGGTAGTGAGTGGTGGGGTGAAGAAGTAAGATTATTAGTGAAAGAGAAGAGAGAGGCATTTGAACGATTTTTTCAGGGAGAATAAAAAGATGTTCCGGAAGGAGGTAAATAAAGTGCGTAAGACAAGGGAGCAAATGGGAACTTCAGTGAAGGGCGCAAATGGGGAGGTGATAACAAGTAGTGGTGATATGAGAAGGAGATGGAGTGAGTATTTTGAAGGTTGTTGAATGTGTTTGATGATAGAGTGGCAGATGTGGGGTGTCTTGGTCGAGGTGGTGTGCAAAGTGAGAGGGTTGGGGAAAATGATTTGGTAGATAGAGAAGAGGTAGTAATAGCTTTACGGAAGATGAAAGCCGGCAAAGCAGCAGGTGTGGATGGTACTGCAGTGGAATTCATTAAAAAAGGGGGTGACTGTGTTGTTGACTGATTGGTAAGGTTATTTAATGTATGTATGATATCTGGGAGTGGATCTGTCAGCGGATGGAACCATGGAAGCGGAAGTGGATCATAGGGTGGGGGAGGGGGCGAAAATTTTGGGAGCCTTGAAAAATGTGTGGAAGTCGAGAACATTATCTCGGAAAGCAAAAATGGGTATGTTTGAGGGAATAGTGGTTCCAACAATGTTGTATGGTTGCGAGGCGTGGGCTATGGATAGAGATGTGCGCAGGAGGATGGATGTGCTGGAAATGAGATGTTTGAGGACAATGTGTGGTGTGAGGTGGTTTGATCGAGTAAGTAACGTAAGGGTAAGAGAGATGTGTGGAAATAAAAAGAGCGTGGTTGAGAGAGCAGAAGAGGGTGTTTTGAAATGGTTTGGGCACATGGAGAGAATGAGTGAGGAGAGATTGACCAAGAGGATATATGTGTCGGAGGTGGAGGGAACGAGGAGAAGAGGGAGACCAAATTGGAGGTGGAAAGATGGAGTGAAAAAGATTTTGTGTGATCGGGGCCTGAACATGCAGGAGGGTGAAAGGAGGGCAAGAAATAGAGTGAATTGGAGTCATGTGGTATACAGGGGTTGACGTGCTGTCAGTGGATTGAAGCAAGGCATGTGAAGCGTCTGGGGTAAACCATGGAAAGCTGTGTAGGTATGTATATTTGCGTGTGTGGACGTGTGTATGTACATGTGTATGGGGGGGGGGTTGGGCCATTTCTTTCGTCTGTTTCCTTGCGCTACCTCGCAAACGCGGGAGACAGCGACAAAGTATTAAAAAAAAAAAAAAAAAAAAAAAAAAAAAAAAAAAAAAAAATGATTCATGGTGAGGTGCCTGAGGATTGGCAGAATGCTTGCATAGTGCCATTGTACAAAGGCAAAGGGGATAAGAGTGAGTGCTCAAATTACAGAGGTATAAGTTTGTTGAGTATTCCTGGTAAATTATATGGGAGGGTATTGATTGAGAGGGTGAAGGCATGTACAGAGCATCAGATTGGGGAAGAGCAGTGTGGTTTCAGAAGTGGTAGAGGATGTGTGGATCAGGTGTTTGCTTTGAAGAATGTATGTGAGAGATACTTAGAAAAACAAATAGATTTGTATGTAGCATTTATGGATCTGGAGAAGGCATATGATAGAGTTGATAGAGATGCTCTGTGGAAGGTTTTAAGAATATATGGTGTGGGAGGCAAGTTGTTAGAAGCAGTGAAAAGTTTTTATCGAGGATGTAAGGCATGTGTATGTGTAGGAAGAGAGGAAAGTGATTGGTTCTCAGTGAATGTAGGTTTGCGGCAGGGGTGTGTGATGTCTCCATGGTTGTTTAATTTGTTTATGGATGGGGTTGTTAGGGAGGTGAATGCAAGAGTTTTGGAAAGAGGGGCAAGTATGCAGTCTGTTGTGGATGAGAGAGCTTGGGAAGCGAGTCAGTTGTTGTTCGCTGATGATACAGCGCTGATGGCTGATTCATGTAAGAAACTGCAGAAGCTGGTGACTGAGTTTGGTAAAGTGTGTGAAAGAAGAAAGTTAAGAGTAAATGTGAATAAGAGCAAGGTTATTAGGTACAGTAGGGTTGAGGGTCAAGTCAATTGGGCGGTAAGTTTGAATGGAGAAAAGCTGGAGGAAGTGAAGTGTTTTAGATATCTGGCAGTGGATCTGGGAGCGGATGGAACCATGGAAGCGGAAGTGAATCATAGGGTGGGGGAGGGGGCGAAAATTCTGGGAGCCTTGAAGAATGTTTGGAAGTCGAGAACATTATCTCGGAAAGCAAAAATGGGTATGTTTGAAGGAATAGTGGTTCCAACAATGTTGTATGGTTGCGAGGCGTGGGCTATGGATAGAGTTGTGTGCAGGAGGGTGGATGTGCTGGAAATGAGATGTTTGAGGACAATATGTGGTGTGAGGTGGTTTGATCGAGTAAGTAATGTAAGGGTGAGAGAGAAGTGGAAATAAAAAGAGTGTGGTTGAGAGAGCAGAAGAGGGTGTTTTGAAATGGTTTGGTCACATGGAGAGAATGAGTGGGGAAAGATTGACCAAGAGGATATATGTGTCAGAGGTGGAGGGAACGAGGAGAAGTGGGAGACCAAATTGGAGATGGAAGGATGGAGTGAAAAAGACTTTGAGTGATCGGGGCCTGAACATGCAGGAGGGTGAAAGGCGTGCAAGGTATACAGTGAATTGGAACGATGTGGTATACCAGAGTCGACGTGCTGTCAATGGATTGAACCAGGGCATGTGAAGCGTCTGGGGTAAACCATGCAAAGTGTGTGGGGCCTGGATGTGGAAAGGGAGCTGTGGTTTCAGTGCATTATTGCATGACAGCTAGAGACTGAGTGTGAACGAATGGGGCCTTTGGTGTTTTTCCTAGCGCTACCTCGCACACATGAGGGGGGAGGGGGTTGTTATTCCATGTGTGGTGAGGTGGCGATGGGAACAAATAAAGGCAGACAGTATGAATTATGTACATGTGTATATATGTATATGTCTGTGTGTGTATATATATATGTGTACATTGAGATGTATAGGTATGTATATTGTGCGTTTGTGGACATGTATGTATATACATGTGTATGTGGGCGGGTTGGGCCATTCTTTCATCTTTTTCCTTGTGCTACCTCGTTAACGCGGGAAACAGCGACAAAGCAAAATAAAAAAATAAAATAATATATATAAGTGTATATGATTGAATAGCCATTCTTTGTCTGTTTCCTGGTGCTAACTCACTGACACAGGAAATGGTGATCAAACATAACATAATAATAAAAAAGTCACTGAAGGGACACTCACAATGGTACATGATCCAATAAGACATTCTATATAAATGATAATGGGCCAATTTGGATTCTCATGGTGACAGGGAATCATGGAGATACAAGATTTTATAGTATATATTGGAAAATTTCCTATACCAGCATGTCACTTAGCAGACTAGGTTGAGAGGGACTGATCCATCATCACTGCCAGATTTTATCTTTGCATATATATATATCAAGTGGAGGAAGTGATCATGTAATGCTAAAGTTTAACTATGCAATAAAAGAAGATTTTAAAGGAGCAGACAAAAGACAAGATGTAAAGAGGAGATACAATCATGATAACTATGGAAACCTCAAGCTTTTTGTTAACATAGACTGGGAAGTGGAGTTCAGTAACCATGAACAGGGCACTGTGGTGAGAAGTTGTGAGAAGTTTACGGTGAAGGAGTAGGAATATGGGTACCTCTAGCCTTAAATACAGAGGGGCTGGTAAGAAACTGGAAAGAATGATTTAGTAAAAGATATCAAAAAGAAAGAAGCTTCAAGATGTGCTGTGACAAAGATATAGACAGCACTCTAGTCAGCTATCTAAGAATTAGTATACCAGGATAAGAAAGAAGGAACAAAGAAAATCTGAAAAGAATGTTGTGGACAAGGCAAGAGAAAATCTAAAACTTTTCCGTATATCTATCAGGAGTCAGTTGCCAATTGAAGAGCAACTAATCAGGGATTCCAAGGGTAGAAAGTTGAGGATGACATAAGGACGTGTGAGAAACTGAATAACAAGTTTAAATGTGTTTTCACAGCAGAAGACACTATAACCACAACAAAAGTGAGATGGAATGGGGAGGTTTTTGAAAACATTAAGATATCTAGAAAAGACATTAAAAGAATAATCAAATGCCTCAACCCATCATAAAAATGGTCCTGATCAAGTTTCACCATATGCTGTGAAGAATGTGTGCATATACACTAGATAAACCTCCTATAATACTATTTAAGATGTTGATGGAGAGAGACATAATGCCAAGGTCATGGAAAAGGGTAAATATCATACCTATCTATAAGAAAGAAGTTCAGGAAGAGGCACTGAAGAGTGTGGTCTAAGAGGTTCTAGAGAAAAAAATTGCAAAGCAAATGGATGACCTTCCACAGTGGAGAAATTACCTAATGAGAACTGCATGGTTTTACAGAAAGGAGGTTATGTGCAGCAAACCTCTTAGATTTCTACAAGAGAGTAAGCTCCATCTTAGACAAAAGGGAAGACTGGGTGAACTGTCTGCATCTGGAATGTCAAAAGCACTTGACACTATGCTGCATGGAAGGCTGATTGAAAAGCTGGATCACCAAGGAAGAATATGGGAGTCACACTCCTTTGATGAGCAGATGATTATCATCTCAGTGAAAAGGAACAGAGGATTCATGTCAAAGGATCTTTCTTTAAATTAGGTCAATGTGACCAGTGGAGTGCCACAGAATTCAGTTCTAGGACTATTAATCTTATTGATACATGCAAATGACTTGCCCGAAGGGATGGACTATTACCTGAATATGTTTGCAGATGATGCAAAAGTCACAAGGGAAATGAAAAGTGAGAAGGATTAAATCAGCTTAAAAAGAGGCCTAAACACACTCCAAACTTTGTCTGATGCATGGTATATGAAATTCAACCACAGCAAATGTAAAATAATGAGGATTGGAAAAGTGTAAGAAAGCTTCAATAAGATTATAATCTAGCAGATAATAAGCTTCTAGATTCTGTGTGTTAGGATGTAGGAGTTGATTTCATCTCTACCCTCTTTCCAAAGTCCCATACCATAAGAATAGTGAAAGAAACAAACTGTCTTCCAGTAAATTTCACAGTACCTTTTACATATACAGATGAGGAAATGTTCAGCAAGCTGTTTATACCCTACATAAATCCAAAACAAGAATATACTTGTCAGGTGTGGTCACCACACATAGAAGCATATGAGCTATTAGAGAAGGCATAAAGGAAAGTAACAAAGATGCTACCAGAATTACGAGAGCTAAATTACAAAGAAATGCTAAAGGCTATATAATTGACCACCTTGGAAGAGAAAGGAGTGAAAGGCAACCTGATCACATCCTTTAAGCTTTTTAAATAGATCGATGATATGGACAGTAATCAGTTCTTTCAGAGATGCAGGAAGGAAATAACCAAAGGACATAACATGGAATTAATGAAGAAACTTGTTAAAAACATGTAAAAGACTATTCTTATAGTATATGAGAGATGGACAAATGGAAAAGAATGACTAAGGACATGGTTGATGCAGACACCATACATAAATTTAGGATGTATAATAGAAGAGAATGTTCAAGCGACAGGGAACCACAGGTGTAAAACTCTCTCCCCATACATTACAATATCTAAACACACACACACACACACACACACACACACACACACACACACAAACACACACACACACTCACACACACACATGCTATGAATACCACCAACATACAAATATTCCAAAGTATTTTTGGTGGTACAAAAAGTAAGAGACAGGGCCTCATGAGTGCAAAACTGTCTCCCCATAATGAAATGTACAAATAGATAATTGCATGTAGAACTCCCTCACTTTACTGTACAAACAGGCAACTAAACACACCCATACAAAAAAGCACAAAAACAGATAAACACAAAAGACAAACATACACACATACACACTCACACATTAAAACACAAATACACAGGCCAGACAGAGAGACAGACAAACACACACTCACACAAAGTTACCTACCTCATGTAGAAATTCATGCCAAATAATCTTACAAGACTTCAAGTTTCCTTCCCTGGTATAAAAGAAGTCATGCAATGAAAGCAGCATGCCAGAAAAGCCAGTCTTGTTATCCTTTACATCTTACTTAGCTAAATAATGAAATTATATGCAATCAATGCCTCTTTAATTTTTCTATTCAAACAGTATTAGTAATCAACATACAAAGGTCAATAATTCGACTATTTTTGAGGCAGTGTTTGCAATAAAATAAACAAAGGCAAGGACAAGAAGTTGAGGACCATATGTTGCAGTACAATATTGACTAGTGGCCAGCAGTCTCTCTAACATTCATAGGGAGTCATAAGTCTGCAACATTCAGGAAGGGGTCATGAGGTGACATTCAGGGTAAGATAAGCTCCAAACAGACTAGCTGTTGCTGTTGTGGGATCTTCACTGTTACCTTTTGTACTCCCTGAGCCTCCATTTCCAGAAGAGGTGGAAGAGGATGAGGTCGTTGTGGCTTGAGGGAGAAAGAAAATAGGGGAGGGTGATTACATTTTCACCATTAAGGGAGTACTGTCAAGCACCAAAAAATGCTGGCAGATCGTTGCATCCTCTAGTGATGTGCTACTGATAGGACACCTTCATTTGGAAGGACTGAAATAACAGATTAAGCAGTACCTTGACGAATGGAACACAAAAAAAAGGAAGTTTCATAATTGGATATAAATCCATCATTATGACTAATCAATTAGCCCAATGGCAGATGGAAAACTCATAAGAAATGTACAAAAATTCCTTATTCTTATATCAATGAAAGCTATGCTTATCTCAAAAATAAATATCAGTCTTGTAATTCAAGCCATTCAAGAGGTATATCAATCTTTCAGATTTCATGGGCAAAAGTTAGAGAGTTATGTATTACTTTCTGATGCTGATCTTTCATTGAAGATTACAATTAAATGACTTATTTTTCAAAACGAAAATCATAAAATATGATTCTTAAATACTGTTCACTGCATTTGAAAAACAGCCAGTGGAGATACAGCACCTGACTACAAGAAACAATGATGAGATTTTGCCAGAGTGCATAACACCAACTGTATATCACACATCTCTTGTTTTTTTACTTCAACAATCTGGCCACAACTGCCAATTTTTGGATGATTTAGATCATTTCTTAGCCAGTCATCCATTCTCCTTTCTGGGAGTTTCAATTTTTCTTCCAATCAGGTTTCTTACCTCACTTGGTAGACCATTGATTATTCTCTACACTTTCATTACTGGACACATGTTTTTCTATGGTGCCTTTGCAATAATTTCTAGGTTTAGTTGTACATCTAATCACTGTTCTTCTAAAGTGCAAGGCTTTTAGATCTAAGTTACTGCTTGCCCCACAGCATATTGCCAGGCATATTTTATCTTATATCGTTCTCTTCTTTCAAGAGTGTAGAGTTTCAGTTATCCTGATCTTTCACGGTAATTCAGGTGTTCCATTCCCTTAATACTTTAGAATTCTCTATCTTCTTTATTTCAGTTTCTTTGGTTGAAAACCATGGAATGAATCAGTATTCAATTTTGGTATACACAACACACTATCAGCTTCCTGTCTCATGTAATGAAAATTCTCAGGACCATTTTTCTCATAACTAAGCTTAGTATCGCTATGTCTCCTAAATCTGTCATTTCTTTCATGTTTTATCTCTTTCCTTGCTGCTCACTTGTTGGCTTCAACCATTTTACATTTAAGTGTCCCACATCTTATTTTTTCAAATTCATCTCCCAATAGATTCTCTTCTGATGTCTTATAAATTATAGCACGGTCTTTTTCCACTCTCTTTGTCGTCTGATCCTATCATTTTACAGATTTATGAAGCTGTTGATTATGCTTTACTTCACTTCACAGTTTACATCTACCTTCATCATACACAGAATTGAAGCCACTTCTGTTCCCAGGGGTACACTTGACAGAAAATCTTGCTAATATTTTCCATTTTCTATTTATTAGATATTTCCTGACCCATCGTTCTTTTAATGTATTGTCTCACTAAAGTTGAAATGGAATTATGTAGTTTATCAAATACATTAACAAAGATTAGAATAGAGCATTCATTCTCCTAGCTTTCTACAGAGTTTCATAAATGTCTTTGTGATGCACGAGAAGCTGAGTGTGTACATTTACCTTGTACAAATCTGTGATGACCTTCCCTTAAGACACAGTTATCAATCAAGTGTTCGAATATTTGCTTTTATACCTCAAATATTCTTTTGATATGTGATATTAAGTACAAGCTTCGATCCTCCATATACTGAATTGGTGATGCATATGCTATTCTGTAAATATCTGCAATATTTATTTTTTTTCCTGAAATAAATCCTTGTGCTCAGTTCTCCTAAAGCTGGGCTACTACCCCCTATTGACTTTTGATAACTCAGTACCTGTAATAGCAGTCTGAGAAAGTGAATACCCAGTAAAGTCTTCAGGGGTTTTCATACCCTCATAACCCAAGAGGATAATTCAACATTTTGTCACATAACCTCTCATTGTTTTTTGTATTGAATGTAAACTTTCTACTAATTAATTAGCATCCTGCATATTTTCTTGGGGTACAGTTTCATAATTTTTCACTATCTTTAATAGTTTCAACCTCTGATTTTGTTTTTGTTCCCTACTTTGTTCATTTATGAAAATTATACTTTTGGGTTCTATTCCTTGCTTTTCATAACTTTCCATTTCTTACCAACAGGATTCCATTATTTCTATTTTTTTCATTAAAATTCTTCACTCTTTTGTTCATTTGGTTACTGCTGCACTCACACTGCCTTTTCCATTCTCTCCATCTATTCAGTCATGTTTTTCATCTCTTAAAATTTTCTCTTTTATCTGTTTTTTCTTCTAAGCCACTACTTATTCTCTTACTATCTTACTTGACCTCCCACAAAATTTTGATGTGTGGTCATTCAAAGGGTTGCCTTGAAAAACCTCAATCCAACTAGTTCATTTACATTCTAATGCACGGACAACTCATACTGTATAAATGTCATCCAAACAGGTTACGCTCAATTACACTCAATCTGTGTCTAAAACTAAAAATTCACTGGAAATCCAATGTTGATTCTATAGGTGTATTTTCAGGTTTGAAATACTTGTCATCCTTTCCACACATTATCTGGCCATACCATGTGAAATCAAAGAATCTATATTACCGAAGGGAAAGAAAAGAAAATATATATTCATAAATATCTATACCGGTAATCAACAAACTCACTTCATTATGATGTTAGAAGACTTACTATTTGGTGTATATAATATCATAAAAGAATCATTTACAATAAATACATGTACATAAAAAAGACAAAAAACTGCCACATATTTATGATTCATGAAAACATTTACATGCTACCACTGGTATGCATCTCAAAAACGTTTTGTAATGGTAATGCTGGTACAAGATTTACTCAATGATGTGTATAATGTTATAACACAATCATTTAAGAACACAGCAAAAAACACAACATAAGATCTAAAACAGGTTTACACATAATCTGGTTATACCATGTAAAAAAAATTCTGTATCACCACAAAATCTGAATACAAAAATATATTTATAAACATT
Organism: Panulirus ornatus; assembly: GCF_036320965.1. Lineage (NCBI taxonomy): Eukaryota > Metazoa > Arthropoda > Malacostraca > Decapoda > Palinuridae > Panulirus > Panulirus ornatus. The sequence continues at coordinate 23,763,117 of NC_092252.1, read as the reverse complement.
TACAGCAGTGATCAACAAACTCACTTCATTATGATGTCAGTTTGAGATTCATTATTTGTATAAAACATTATAAAGGAATCATTTACAAACAAGTCCACGTAAAACAATAATAAAAGACTAAAAATAGTGTCACAAATTTATGATTATTACAAACATTTACATGCTACAAGTACTTTGCATCTCACCAAACTATTTGTATGGTGGTGCAGGTACAAGATTTAATAGATGTATGTTATATCAAAGAACAATTATCTACAAAGCATAAAAAAATGAGATCAAAAACAGCTTCACAGTTTGATAATCATTGTAAACATATGTGCATAAGCATGTTATACCTCTCAAGAAACTTGCTGTAATGGTGATGTTAGCACAAGATTTACTATTTGGTGTATAAATCATCAATAAGTAAAAGTTTACATAGAGACTGTAAAAGAAAAAATTCTGTAATACCAAACATAGAATCACAAATTAATAACCATCAATAACTGTACATGACTTGTTCACCATGAGGGTACAAGGAAGATTCAACTTCTTGTATGCCAAAGTGTTAATCTAGCTACATTCTAGATGTCATATCAGAAGTTCATTTTCCATGGAAAGAGAGAGAGCATTTACCTACCTAAAAGTTCCATTAAGTCAGACCAGCACACAGTACTCAGAGCATCACCTCCTTGATTACATAGTAATAGTGTTTTTATTGCACCTCTTTACTATTACTAATACTGCTATCTGCTGTCATGCATACTGCATAGCTGTCTGGCTTTGGTTCATCCAGATCTGCTCTAAGCCATCTGTCAAGTCTTTTTAGGTCTTTGGTGTTTGCTCCTTTTATGATTCTTATCTCATACAGCAAAACATTGAAGAGTATTTCCATCTTTCTTGCCAGGCTCTAGAATACTTTGTTTAATCCCTTTGATATATTTTCAATCAATTACTCGAGATTCAATATGTGAAGTTTTATTCCTAAAACATTTTCTCCCTGTTGTCAAGCATAAATTACCATATATCTTTCTCATCTACTTTCTTCACTCAACTCGAGATTCAATATGTGAAGTTTTATTCCTAAAACATTTTCTCCCTGTTGTCAAGCATAAATTACCATATATCTTTCTCATTATCCCTGGGGATAGGGGAGAAAGAATACTTCCCACGTATTCCCTGCGTGTCGTAGAAGGCGACTAAAAGGGGAGGGAGTGGGGGGCTGGAAATCCTCCCCTCTCATTTTTTTTTAATTTTCCAAAAGAAGGAACAGAGAATTGGGCCAGGTGAGGGTATTCCCTCAAAGGCCCAGTCCTCTGTTCTTAACGCTACCTCGCTGATGCGGGAAATGGCGAATAGTTTGAAAGAAAAAAGAAAGACCTTTCTCATCTACTTTCTTCACTCAACAGCTTATGTTACTCCAATTTTACATTACAGTCATGTCTACAATTACTCAGTTTTACCCAAAGAGCATTTATGAGTTCTCTCTAGCTTCTCAATTTCAGTTTGTCTGGGTGGTGATTATAGAACAAAAGTATCATTCAACTTAGTTTCTTGCAAAAATAATGGATACTTTCATCATCAACTTTTTAATCTCTCATATCACACCACTTATCAAATGACCCAACAGTATATCATATTTTACTATGATCTTTGAATTCTAGCTTGTCAAATGCAATGACTCCTAAAGCTGAAAGTGTACTATGCCTAACATCAAGTACCTACAATAAGATTTTGCCAAGGCAGGTCCAGCAAGTACCACTCATGGCACATCTTGCTTGAATATTCTACCTCTCTGCCATTATGCTCAATGCATAAGTCATTAATTCTGGGCTCATCTAGGATCAACTTCAACCATTTAAAAAAATTTGTTATAAATATTTCTGGGGTTCTTCCAGGCATGGAACAATACATCCACTTTTAAAAGTTTTTGTAATTGTTCTTGTTCCATGCCTGTTTTTCGTTTCTACCGGTACTATGCCAAAGAATCATTCTCGCTTTCTTGCAGGACTCATATATTTTTGCTTGATACTCTAGATTAATATGGGTAAAACTGAAAGTGGATGGAGAGAGATGGGTGATTATTGGTATATATGCACCTGGGCATGAGAAGAAAGATCATGAGAGGCAAGTGTTTTGGGAGCAGCTGAGTGAGTGTGTTAGTAGTTTTGATGCACGAGACCGGGTTATAGTGATGGGTGACTTGAATGCAAAGGTGAGTAATGTGGCAGTTGAGGGAATAATTGGTGTACATGGGGTATTCAGTGTTGTAAATGGAAATGGTGAAGAGCTTGTAGATTTATGTGCTGAAAAAGGACTGGTGACTGGGAATAACTGATTTAAAAAGAGAGATATACATAAGTATGCATATGTAAGTAGGAGAGATGGCCAGAGAGTGTTACTGGATTACGAGTTAATTGATAGGCGCGCGAAAGAGAGACTTTTGGATGTTAATGTGCTGAGAGGTGCAACTGGAGGGATGTCTGATCATTATCTTGTGCAGGCGAAGGTGAAGATTTATAGAGGTTTTCAGAAAAGAAGAGAGAATGTTGGGGTGAAGAGAGTGGTGAGAGTAAGTGAGCTTGGGAATGAGACTTGAGTGAGGAAGTACCAGGAGAGACAGTAAAGAATGGAAAAGGGTGAGAGCAAAGGACATAAGGGGAGTAGGGGAGGAATGGGATGTATTCAGGGAAGCAGTGATGGCTTGTGCAAAAGATGCTTGCGGCATGAGAAGCGTGGGAGGTGGGCAGATTAGAAAGGGTATTGAGTGGTGGGATGAAGAAGTAAGATTATTAGTGAAAGAGAAGAGAGAGGCATTTGGACGATTTTTGCAAGGAAATAATGCAAATGACTGGGAGATGTATAATAGAAAGAGGCAGGAGGTCAAGAGAAAGGTGCAAGAGGTGAAAAAGAGGGCAAATGAGAGTTGGGGTGAGAATGTCATTAAATTCTAGGGAGAATAAAAATATGTTTTGGAAGGGGGTAAATAAAGTGCGTAAGACAAGGGAACAAATGAGAACATCAATGAAGGGAGCTAATGGGGAGGTGATAACAAGTAGTGGTGATGTGAGAAGGAGATGGAGTGAGTATTTTGAAGGTTTGTTGAATGTGTTTGATGATAGAGTGGCAGATAAAGGGTGTTTTGGTTGAGGTGGAGTGCAAAGTGAGAGGGTTAGGGAGAATGATTTGGTAAACAGAGAAGAGGTAGTAAAAGCTTTGCGGAAGATGAAAGCCAAAAAGGCAGCAGGTTTGGATGGTATTGCAGTGGAATTTATTAAAAAAGGGGGTGACTGTATTGTTGATTGGTTGGTAAGATTATTTAATGTATGTATGACTCATGGTGAGGTGCCTGAGGACTGGCGGAATGCTCGCATAGTGCCATTGTACAAAGACTAAGGGGATAAAAGTGAGTGCTCAAATTACAGAGGTATAAGTTTGTTGAGTACTCCTGGGAAATTATATGGGAGGGTATTGATTAAGAGGGTGAAGGCATGTACAGAGCATCAGACTGGGGAAGAGCAGTGTGGTTTCAGAAGTGGTAGAGGATGTGTGGATCAGGTGTTTGCTTTGAAGAATGTATGTGAGAAATACTTAGAAAAGCAAATGGATTCGTATGTAGCATTTATGGATCTGGAGAAGGTATATGATGGAGTTGACAGAGATGCTCTGTGGAAGGTATTAAGAATATATGGTGTGGGAGGCAAGTTGTTAGAAGCAGTGAAAAGTTTTTATGGAGGATGTAAGGCATGTGTACATGTAGGAAGAGAAGAAAATGATTTGTTCTCAGTGAATGTCAGTTTGCGGCAAGGGTGCATGATGTCTCCATGGTTGTCTAATTTGTTTATAGATGGGGTTGTTAGGGAGGTGAATGCAAGAGTTTTGGAAAGAGGGGCAAGTATGCAGTCTGTTGTGGATGAGCGATCTTGGGAAGTGAGTCAGTTGCTGTTCGCCAATGATACAGCGCTGGTAGCTGATTTGGGTGAGAAACTGCAGAAGCTGGTGACTGAGTTTGGTAAAGTGCGTGAAAGAAGAAAGCTGAGAGTAAATGTGAATAAGAGCAAGGTAATTTGGTACAGTAGGGTTGAGGGACAAGTCAATTGGGAGGTAAGTTTGAATGGAGAAAAACTGGAGGAAGTGAAGTGTTTCAGATATCTGGGAGTGGATTTGGCAGCGGATGGAACCATGGAAGCGGAAGTGAATCATAGGGTGGGGGAGGGGGCGAAAGTTCTGAAAGCGTTGAAGAATATGTGGAAGCCGAGAACATTATCTCGGAAAGCAAAAATGGGTATGCTTGAAGGAATAGTGGTTCCAACAATGATATATGGTTGCGAGGCATGGGCTATAGATAGAGTTGTGCGGAGGAGGGTAGATGTGCTGGAAATGAGATGTTTGAGGACAATATGTTGTGTGAGGTGATTTGAATGAGTAAGTAATGAAAGGGTAAGAGAGATGTGCGGTGGTAAAAAGAGTGTGGTTGAGAGAGCAGAAGAGGGTGTATTGAAATGGTTTGGTCACATGGAGAGAATGAGTGAGAAAAGATTGACAAAGAGGATATATGTGTCAGAGGTGGAGGGAACGAGGGGAAAGGGGAGACCAAACTGGAGGTGGAGAGATGGAGTGAAAAAGATTTTGAGTGATTGGGGCCTGAACATGCAGGAGGGTGAAAGGCGTGCAAGGAATAGAGTGAATTGGAACAATGTGGTATACTAGAGTCAACGTGCTGTCAATGAACTGAACCAGGGCATGTGAAGCGTCTGGGGTAAACCATGGAAAGTTCTGTGGGGCCTGGATGTGGAAAGGGAGCTGTGGTTTCAGTTCATTATACATGACAGCTAGAGACTGAGTGTACACGAATGTGGCCTTTGTTGTCTTTTACTAGCACTACCTCACACACACGCGGGGGGAGGGGGTTGGTATTTCATTATGTGGCAGGGTGGCGATGGGAATGAATAAGGGCAGACAGTATGAATTATGTACATGTGTATATATGTATATGTCTGTGTGTGTGTATATATAGATGTATAGGTATGTATATGTGCATGTGTGGACGTGTATGTGGGCAGGTTGGGCCATTCTTTCGTCTGTTTCCTTGCGCTACCTCGCTAACGCAGGAGACAGCGAGAAAGTAAAATAAATAAATACTTCTTTGATATATTCAAGTTTTGGTATGCTGTACACTGTAGTTTTAATAACTATGCTTCTTGTTTCTTTAGAGGCAGTTATGTTCATGACACTGACTTTTAGTCCTAACATTTGATGTCATGCACAAAAATTATCATGCACCATAATCTTCTTCTTTCTAAGCAATAAAGTCTGAGTTCTTTAAACCTCTTAAGATAGTTCATTCATTTCGTCCCTCGATTTCAGCTAATGGAGTACTTAAGTTCTCTATAACTTGTTCATTTCCATCAGTTTGGGTGGTGACCATAAAATACAACAATATTCAATTTTGCGATTTTTTCACTGGAAGCTCCCGTCACAGACAAACATCCACATCAACGCCAGCCCATAAAATACGCCAGATCATATTCATTAGGAAAGACATGGGAAGGTTAGAGCTCTAAAGATTTTGAGTTGCAGGAAAAGAAAAAGTCTTGAAAATGCCAACAGCCACATAGTAGTCATGTGATGCAGCAACCTGATGAGTATTGTGTTGTCTACCTAGTGTTGGGGGCACACAAGCAACCAGCTCTCAAACGCAAAAACCAAAGTAATACCTACAGAAGGAAAGTGAACCAACATTGTGGCATAGGGCAAGCGGGTCATTTTGAAGTTAGTCAGGGAGAGATTACATGTTGGACTGCTTCTGACTCAATTCTGTCAAGTATGGATGCAGAGCTAGAACCACCCCATATGTGAGAGCAGTAGTCCATACAAGGACAAATCAATCCTTTGTGCAAATGGAGCAACTGTTCAGAAGAAAAGAAATTTTGACATCTAATCAGGACTCCCAGTTTCTTAGTGGAAAACTTTGCTATTTCCATGATGTGAGGTTTCTAAGAAGTGGATATTACAGTATTACCAAGTACAGTAAACCCTTGATTTAAATGACCCTGATAAAACAGATCTTGGATGTAAAGGACAAATAATATTACAGTACATCAATAATAATAATAAAAAATCAAAAGGAGCACCATGTGTATTTCACATCCCACTTGTTTTTGGTAGTGTGGGGTAGACTCACTTTGTTTCAGTCTCAGTCTACCTTAAGCTATCATGCGGTCAGGTTGTATACAGAGCATTTCTGTAATTTCAGAAATGTGATTATTCATTAAATAATTTTACAATCCTTACAATTCAAAATGGCATCAAGTGACTGTAAGAGGAGCAATGAAAGCAGGTAGTCTGTCCTCACTTTATCATAAAGAAGTTTCCTTTTAAAGAAGAGGGGTGGCATCACCTCTATCTCAGTCTGACTCCAACTGCCTGATGAACATTCCCGTGCTGCCGGGTGCCCACTGCCCAACACTGTACCACACACTAAACCCAAGTTCAAAAATTTCTGGAGGAGGAAGTTTTTCAAATGCTTTTTAAGAGGATAAGTCTTTCAGTCCTATTACATAATGTTTAATAGTGTAATGAGTAATGCTTTTCAATTCAAACAAATTTTCTTTTCCCTGATTACTTATCACACACCACACATTTGTCCTACCTTGATCTTGCACTGTGCCTAAGTCTATCCTCTTTTTCCCTTATTCATCGTAACACTCTTCTAATTGTCCTCCACAAAATATACACCATCACTATTATTAACTGTGGCATTAATAAGATCCTTAATAACCTCCTGAACAGCTATCTTCTTCAATTTGATGATCATGATGGGCAAACTAAAAAGGAAAAACAAAATTAAAGGACAGAGTAGTTAAAGGTACAGTATCTCTACAAAATCAGATATATTTCATTGTCTATGCAGACAGTATAAAACACAAAATATATTGTCATTAAGTAACAAGATGTTATCAATAACTCACCTGTTTTTGGTTAAGATAAACGTAAAACGGGTAATAATGTTTGATGCAAGTGGGATGGTGGCACAGGTGGAATCTGGTAGCTTTTGTTTACCAATGCTACTCATTTATGGCAGCACTTATAGGTATCTGGATTGCAGTTCAAAATCAGATGGTGTTCTGCATTTCATTGCTGTGATGCATTCTCATAAAGACACAGGGAAAATGTGATCTTCACACTGCATGCTATGCCTTTGCAAACATACAAACTTTGCAATGAAAGGGTTAACATGTAAACATATGTGTAGGGTACTAAATGTTTCCAAATTCCAGCAACCCTAAAGCCTGAAGCTGGCTAGGGCTGTGACTTGCAACATTTTGATATTTAGTTGTTTCAGACTTGAGACACTTTTTGAATTAGGATACATTGCAATGATATGCCACAAGAAAAGCCTTAACTTGTGACAAATTGAAAAAAAAATCATCTTAATATTTCTACCCCTTTACTACATTAGGTTTCCTTTTCAACCCATTGAGTTTTCAAGTTGTATAGAAAATGTATCTCAACCACACAATTTCAAATACATTCATATATCAATGAAAAAAATAACTTCAGAAGTATATTTTATCCACTAGCATCACTGGTAGTAGGCAGAAGTTTTGAAGATGTGTCACACAACATGCTAAAAAGTGTGGAAGTAAGGCCTGAGTGTTAAGTGAGTTGCCACTAAGCATGTTTCAATGTTTATTTCTCTTATATGCTGATTACTGATTGATACTGTTTCATCTTACATAAATATCTTGTTAAAATTTATGATAAACGGTGTGAATTTTTCCACAACAGCAAAATCATAAAAGTATGTAAAATTGCCTGTTGCACTAGTTAGATGCAGTGTTGGGTGCTGACATAACTTTGTTGTGCAGGTGTTAGTGTTACTGATCATGAAGCATTCACATGCCGCCCAGGGTCAAGCACAGTCGGCCCATACTCAACCCAGTTGTTCATCCAACTTGGGGCATTTCTCTATAAAATGGGTATCTGGCTCAGGCTAGGGTGTGTGTGTGTGTGTGTGTATTGGTATATCCAGGCAGGATATTTTCTTAGAGGCATACAAGGTTGAAAGCTATGGCACATTCTCCTTTATTTATTTTCTTACATGCAATTTCTATTCAATATACATGATTTTTCTTCATACTTGATCGCCATTTCCCATGTTAGTAAGGTAGCACCACGAACCAGACAATGAAAGACAAAGTCTCACAAATACACCTATATGTACATATATGCATATAAATGTACATATATACATACATGCAAATATATATATATGAGGTGGTTTGATCGAGTAAGTAATGAAAGGGTAAGAGAGATGTGTGGTAATAAAAAGAGTGTGGTTGAGAGAGCAGAAGAGGGTGTTTTGAAATGGTTTGGTCACATGGAGAGAATGAGTGAGGAAAGATTGACAAAGAGGATATATGTGTCAGAGGTGGAGAGAACAAGGAGAAGTGGGAGACCAAATTGGAGGTGGAAAGATGGAGTGAAAAAGATTCTGAGAGATTGGGGCCTGAACATGCAGGAGGGTGAAAGGCATGCAAGGAATACAGTGAACTGGAATGATGTGGTATACTGGGGGCAACATGCTGTCAATGGATTGAACCAGGGCATGTGAAGCATCTGGGAAGAACCATGGAAAGTTTTGTGGGGACTGAATGTGGAAAGGGAGCTGTGGTCTTGGTGCATTATATATGACAGCTAGAGACTGAGTGTGAACGAATGTGACCTTTGTTGCCTTTTCCTTGTGCTACCTCGCGCACATGCGGGGGGAGGGGATTGTCATTTCATGTGTGGCGGGGTGGCGACGGGAATGAATAAGGGCAGACAAGTATGAATTATATACATGTGTATATATTTATCTGTCTGTAAGCGTATATATATGTATACGTTGAGATGTATAGGTAAACATATGTGCATGTGTGGACGTGTATGTATATACATGTGTATGTGGGTGGGTTGGGCCATTCTTTCGTCTGTTTCCTTGCACTACCTCGCTGACAGGGGAGACAGCGACAAAGTATAATAAAAAAAATAATATACACATGTACATACATATTCATACTGTTCATCTTCATCCACTCCTGACACTGGCCTGAGCAATTAGCATTCCCAACTACCACGTGAAAGGTCCCGGGTTTGAATCCTTGATGTCGGAGGCCATTCTGTATTTTATGAATGTGCGGGTTCATATGCACTATACTTGTGTTATATACCTCCATGTTTGAATATACACTTCTAACTACTCATAATTTGAGCCTGATGGAATGTGACCGGTCTAGGTCCCGTAGCGCATGGATGTGAAATGAAGGGTTTTCTATCACTAGTTCTCAAATAGTCATTTCCCTATCAGGGGCAATCATAACCAAGCAGTTAGCATTCCCAGCTATGACACTAAAAGTCCCAGGTCAAAATCCTTGTATTTTGAGGGCATTATGAGTTCTACGAAAGTGCATGTCCACAATGTACTATTCGTACATAAATACATACATATACATATATACATATATGTTGGAAAGGATCACAATTTTGTGCATGATCAAGATATTCCTATGAGTCCACAGGGAAAATGAAACACAATAAGTTCCCAAGTGTACTTTCGTGTAATAATCACATCATCAGGGGAGACACAAGAGAGCAATATACATCGAAGAGACGAAGCTAGGACGCCATTTGGTAAACATGTGATTGTCCTAAACATACAACGAACATTCATAAACTTATCATTTTACATATCTTATCAACAATAAAGTTATCTAATTTGTATAGACCATCACTAATATTATTATAATTCTTTGTGTATTTAATAATAGAAGATTCAGTGATATTTCTCTTGGTAATAGAGTTAGAGTTAATAACTGAGATGGCATTACTCCAGTCAATACAATGATCGTAGTTTTTAACACGATTAAACAAGGCATTTGATTCTTGTCCCGTTCTTATACTATATCTATGTTGCTTAAGTCTAACAGAAAGATCCTTACCAGTCTCACCAACATAAAATTTATCACAATTTCCACAAGGCACTTTATAGATGCATCCAGGAGAATTTTCTAGTGAATTCCTGATTAAGATATTCTTTATAGTATTATTGTTGCTACAGGCAACATTTACATTAAAGGATTTCAGCAACATGGGAAGCAAAGTGAAATTATTATTAAAAGGGAGAACTAAAAGATTCTTGGTGTCAATGGGAGGTTTGGGCTCAACTCTATAAAATGATTTCTTTGCTAACTTAAGGGATTTATCAATGAAAGATCGAAAGTACTTTAACTTAGATCCAATAGAATATACCTTCTCAAACTCGTCATCAATAAACTCTGGACTGAAAATACGTGATGCCCTATGGAACATAGATTGAAATGATGATAATTTAACTCTGTCATGTTGAGATGAGTGATAATTGATATATGAGCATACATTGGTGGGTTTTCTGTATATGCTAAACTTAAACTTGTTTCCTTGTCTATGGATCATGCAATCTAAAAATGGTAACATACCATTATTTTCATTTTCTACAGTAAATTTGATGGAAGGTACTAAATTGTTAAGGGGAAAAATATCTGTAAATTTTCATTTGTTGGCCAAACACAAAGAACATCATCTACATACCTAAACCAAATTGCAGTAGAAGGTAAGATATCCTTTGGTAATTTTGTTTCAAAAAAATCCATATAAAGATTACTTAGCACAGGTGAAAGAGGGTTACCCATTGCCATACCAAATTTTTGAGCATACTAATCTCCATTAATTTCAAATACACAGTCTTTTATACACAATTTTATCAGTTCAATGGAAGAACCGGATGTTGGACTATTGCTATGATAAATTAAGGAAAGAACACAATAGGCTACAAGTGTCACTAAATTGTAAGTTGGACCATCTTATTAAAAACAGTGACTGGACCAAGAACACAAACCCATCTTTTGTGGTAAACCTGTCAAATAAACAACTAGATAAAGATTCCTTGTGTGCATTAGGCTATGGTTTAAGTTTTGTGTGCTCTAACAGGGAAGCCAGCTGTGTTGATGTCACAAAGTCTTTTTGTAATTGAGAAAAATACAGAAATCTAAGTAATGATGAAATCAATATCTGTAAGGGTTTAGTGTACGCCAGTTTGTCAAAACCAGTGGAAGCTAATTGCCCTAAAAGATTCATAAGAGCTATTACCACCTTAAAAAAAGACAAGGATATACATACTACTAAAGCAGATAAGGCTAACACTGTTGTGATTTTAGACAAAAGTAACTATTTATCTAAAATGAATGATCTTCTAAATGATGACATAACATATTCTAAACTTAGTAAAAAATCCTTAGAAGCAGTTAATTCTCATTTTAATAAAGAAATGAAGTTGTTGTTGAAAGGTAACATTTCTCTTATCAAAATTTTGTCATCTTTGTCCCCTTCATTGCCATATATGTATGGACTTATCAAAACACATAAACAGAATTTTCCAGCAAGACCTATAGTGAGTTCAGTAGGCTCCATCACATATAAATTGTCAAAATGTATAGTTTCTTTATTAAGCCCTTTAGTGGGTAAGGTATCAAATTCTAATATCATGAACAATATAGATTCAGTCAACAACCTAACAATATCAATGTTAATTTTGATTTCAAACAAGTTAGCTTTGATGTTTCCTCACTTTTCACTTAAGTTCCAGTTGATGACCTTGTAGAATATTTATTTGATGTCTTGGATGATTTTCATTTACCTGTATCAAAGTCTATTTTCATTGACCTGATAAAATTGTGTATAAAAGACTGTATTTCAATCTAATGGAGATTATCATGCTCAAAAATTTGGTATGGCAATGGGTAACCCTCTTTCCCCTGTACTAAGCAATCTTATATGGAATTTTTTGTAACGAAGTTACCAAAGGCTATCTTACCTTCTAATGCAATTTGGTTTAGGTATGTAGATGATGTTCTTTGTGTTTGGCCAACAAATGAAAATTTACAAATATCTACCCCCTTAACAATTTAGTACCTTCCATTACTCATTTCAACATGACAGAGTTAAATCATCATCATTTCAATCTATGTTCCTTAGGGCATTACGTATTTGCAGTCCAGAGTTTATTGATGACGAGTTTGAGAAGATATATTCTATTGGATCTAAGTTAAAGTACCCTAGATCTTTCATTGATAGATCCTTTTAGTAAAAAAAATAATTTTACAGAGTTGAGCCCAAATCTCCCATTGACACCAAGAACCTTTTAGTTCTCCCTTTTAATAATAATTTCACTTTGCTTCCCATGTTGCTTAAATCCTTTAATGAAAATGTTGCCTTTAGCAACAATAATACTATAAAGAATATCTTAATCAGGAATTCACCAGAAAATTCTCTTAGATGCATCTATAAAGTGCCTTGTGGAAATTGTGATAAATTCTATGTTGGTGAGACTGGTAAGGATCTTTCTGTTAGACTTAAGCAACATAAATATAGTGTAAAAACGGGACAAGAAACAAATGCCTTGTTTAATCACGTTAAAAACTATGATCATTGTACTGACTGGAGTAATGCCATCTCAGTTATTAACTCTAACTCTATTACCAAGAGAAATATCATTGAATCTCCTATTATTAAATATACATAGAATTAGTGATGGTCTATACAAATTAGATAACTTTAATGTTGATAAAATTTGTAAAATGATAAGTTTATGAATGCTCGTTGTATGTTTTGGACAACCATGTTTCCAAATGGCGTCCTAGCTTCGTCTCTTCAATGTATATCAACTGACTTATATTTCTCTCTCGTGTCTCCCCTGATGATGTGATTATTACACGAAAGTGCACTTGGGAAATTATCGTGTTTCATGTTCCCAGTGGACTCATACGAATATACATATATATACATATATAAACAAAATGCATCCAAACACGCACCTTCATAGGACATACAAACCTCCAACAGCCAGGATCGAACAAGGGACCCCTGTGCAACAGGCGGGAATGCTACCGCTAGACTATGGGCCTGACTAATAAGAAATAACTATTCAAATACTATGTCCTCGAATACCCTTCACCTGACGTTGGTGAACATTGGGGTCTACACCAGTCATTTCCCAACAGGTGCACATAGCCACCAGATAGCATTTTACTGAACCTAACACTAAAACTATATATATATTTTTTTTTTCCATACTATTCGCCATTTCCCGCATAAGCGATGTAGCGTTAAGAACAGAGGACTGAGCCTTTGAGGCTAAAAGGGAAGGGAGCGGGGGACTGCAAATCCTCCCCTCTCTTTTTTTTTTTAATTTTCCAAAGGAAGGAACAGAGAAGGGGGCTGGGTGAGGATGTTTCCTCAGAGGCCCAGTCCTCTGTTCTTAACGCTACCTCGCTAACGCGGGAAATGGTGAACAGTATGAAAGAAATATATCTGAGAGTGGATCTGGCAGCGGATGGAACCATGGAAGCGGAAGTGAATAATAGGGTGGGGGAGGGGGCGAAAATCTTGGGAGCCTTGAAGAGTGTGTGGAAGTCGAGAACATTATCTCGGAAAGCAAAAATGGGTATGTTTGAAGGAATAGTGGTTCCAACAATGTTGTATGGTTGCGGGGCATGGGCTATGGATAGAGTTGTGCGCAGGAGGGTGGATGTGCTGGAAATGAGATGTTTGAGGACAATGTGTGGTGTGAGGTGGTTTGATCGAGTAAGTAACGTAAGGGTAAGAGAGATGTGTGGATATAAAAAGAGCGTGGTTGAGAGAGCAGAAGAGAGTGTTTTGAAATGGTTTGGGCACATGGAGAGAATCAGTGAGAAAAGATTGACCAAGAGGATATATGTGTCGGAGGTGGAGGGAACGAGGAGAAGTGGGAGACCAAACTGGAGGTGGAAATATGGAGTGAAAAAGATATTGAGTGATCGGGGCCTGAACATGCAGGAGAGTGAAAGGCGGGCAAAGAATAGAGTGAATTGGATCGATGTGGTACACCGGGGTTGACGTGCTGTCAGTGGATTGAATCAGGGTATGTGAAGTGTCTGGGGTAAACCATGGAAAGCTGTGTGGGGCCTGGATGTGGAAAGGGAGCTGTGGTTTCAGGCATTATTGCATGACAGCTACAGACTGAGTGTGAACGAATGAGGCCTTTGTTGTCTTTTCCTAGCGCTACCCTGCACACATGAGGGGGGAGGGGGATGGTATTCCATGTGTGGCGAGGTGGCGATGGGAATGAATAAAGGCAGACAGTGTGAATTGTGTGCATGAGTATATATGTATGTGTCTGTGTGTGTATATATATGTGTACATTGAGATGTATAGGTATGTATATTTGCGTGTGTGGACGTGTGTGTATATACAAGTGCAGGGGGGTGGGTTGGGCCATTTCTTTTGTCTGTTTCCTCGCAAACGCGGGAGACAGCGACAAAGCAAAATAAATATATAAATAAATATATATAAAAATAAATATATATAGAAACAGACAAAAGAAATGGTCCAACCCATCCCCATACACATGTATACACATACGTCCACACACGCAAATATACATACCTACACAGCTTTCCATGGTTTACCCCAGACACTTCACATGCCCTGATTCAATCCACTGACAGCACGTCAACCCCAGTATACCACATCAATCCAGTTCACACTATTCCTTGCCCTCCTTTCACCCTCCTGCATGTTCAGGCCCCGATCACACAAAATCTTTTTCACTCCATCTTTCCACCTCCAATTTGCTCTCCGACTTCTCCTCGTTCCCTCCACCTCCGACACATATATCCTCCTAGTCAATCTTTCCTCACTCATTCTCTCCATGTGCCCGAACCATTTCAAAACACCCTCTTCTGCTCTCTCAACCACGCTCTTTTTATTTCCACACATCTCTCTTACCCTTACATTACTTACTCAATCAAACCACCTCACACCACACATTGTCCTCAAACATCTCATTTCCGTCACATCCACCCTCCTGCACACAACTCTATCCATAGCCCACGCCTCGCAACCATACAACTTTGTTGGAACCACTATTCCTTCAAACATACCCATTTTTGCTTTCCGAGATAATGTTCTTGACTTCCAAACATTCTTCAAGGCTCCCAGGATTTTCGCCCCCTCCTCCACCCTCTGATTCACTTCCGCTTCCATGGTTCTATCCGCTGCCAGATCCACTGCCAGATATCTAAAACACTTTACTTCCTCCAGTTTTTCTCCATTCAAACTTACCTCCCAATTGACTTGACCCTCAACCCTACTGTACCTAATAACCTTGCTCTTATTCACATTTACTCTTAACTTTCTTCTTTCACACACTTTACCAAACTCAGTCACCAGCTTCTTCAGTTTCTCACATGAATCAGCCACCAGCGCTGTATCATCATATATATATATATATATATCTTTTTCTTTCTTTCAAACTATTCGCCATTTCCCGCATTAGCGAGGTAGCATTAAGAACAGAGGACTGGGCCTTTGAGGGAATACCCTCACCTGGCCCAGTTCTCTGTTCCTTCTTTTGGAAAATTAAAAAAAACGAGAGGGGAGGATTTCCAGCCCCCCGCTCCCAATATATATATATATATATATATATATATATATATATAGACTGAGTACAGAATGGAAAAAGTTGAGAACAATGGAAGTAAGGGGAGTGGGGGAGGAATGGATTGTATTTAGGGAATCAGTGATGTAGTGCGCAAAAGATGCTTGTGGCATGAGAAGCATGGGAGGTGGGTTGATTAGAAAGGGTAGTGAGTGGTGGGATGAAGAAGTAAGATTATTAGTGAAAGAGAAGAGAGAGGCACTTGGACAATTTTTGCAGGGAAAAAGAGCAATTGAGTGGGAGATGTATAAAAGAAAGAGACAGGAGGTCAAGAGAAAGGTGCAAGAGGTGAAAAAGAGGGCAAATGAGAGTTGGGGTGAGAGAGTATCAGTAAATTTTAGGGAGAATAAAAAGATGTTCTGGAAGGAGGTAAATAAAGTGCGTAAGACAAGGGAGCAAATGGGAACTTCAATGAAGGGCGCAAATGGGGAGGTGATAACAAGTAGTGGTGATGTGAGAAGGAGATGGAGTGAGTATTTTGAAGGTTTGTTGAATGTGTTTGATGATAGAGTGGCAGATACAGGGTGTTTTGGTCAAGGTGGTGTACAAAGTGAGAGGGTTAGGGAAAATGATTTGGTAAACAGAGAAGAGGTAGTAAAAGCTTTGCGGAAGATGAAAGCCGGCAAGGCAGCAGGTTTGGATTTTATTGCAGTGGAATCTATTAAAAAAGGGGGTGACTGTGTTATTGACTGGTTGGTAAGGTTATTTAATGTATGTATGACTCATGGTGAGGTGCCTGAGGATTGGCGGAATGCGAGCATAGTGCCATTGTACAAAGGCAAAGGGGATAAGAGTGAGTGCTCAAATTACAGAGGTATAAGTTTGTTGAGTATTCCTGGTAAATTATATGGGAGGGTATTAATTGAGAGGGTGAAGGCATGTACCAACACATATATCCTCTTGGTCAATCTTTCCTCACTCATTCTCTCCATGTGCCCAAACCATTTCAAAACACCCTCTTCTGCTCTCTCAACCACGCTCTTTTTATTTCCACACATCTCTCTTACCCTTATATATATATATATATATATATATATATATATATATATATATATATATATATATATATATATAATGTCTGATCATTATCTTGTGGAGGCTAAGGTGAAGATTTGTATGGGTTTTCAGAAAAGAAGAGTGAATGTTAGGGTGAAGAGGGTGGTGAGAGTAAGTGAGCTTGGGAAGGAGACCTGTGTGAGGAAGTACCAGGAGAGACTGAGTACAGAATGGAAAAAGGTGAGAACAATGGAAGTAAGGGGAGTGGGGGAGGAATGGGATGTATTTAGGGAATCAGTGATGGATTGCACAAAAGATGCTTGTGCATGGGCATGAGAAGAGTGGGAGGTGGGTTGATTAGAAAGGGTAGTGAGTGGTGGGATGAAGAAGTAAGATTATTAGTGAAAGAGAAGAGAGAGGCATTTGGACGATTTTTGCAGGGAAAAAATGCAATTGAGTGGGAGATGTATAAAAGAAAGAGACAGGAGGTCAAGAGAAAGGTGCAAGAGGTGAAAAAAAGGGCAAATGAGAGTTGGGGTGAAAGAGTATCATTAAATTTTAGGGAGAATAAAAAGATGTTCTGGAAGGAGGTAAATAAAGTGCGTAAGACAAGGGAGCAAATGGGAACTTCAGTGAAGGGCGCAAATGGGGAGGTGATAACAAGTAGTGGTGATGTGAGAAGGAGATGGAGTGAGTATTTTGAAGGTTTGTTGAATGTGTTTGATGATAGAGTGGCAGATATAGGGTGTTTTGGTCGAGGTGGTGTGCAAAGTGAGAGGGTTAGGGAAAATGATTTGGTAAACAGAGAAGAGGTAGTGAAAGCTTTGCGGAAGATGAAAGCCGGCAAGGCAGCAGGTTTGGATGGTATTGCAGTGGAATTTATTAAAAAAGGGGGTGACTGTATTGTTGACTGGTTGGTAAGGTTATTTAATGTATGTATGACTCATGGTGAGGTGCCTGAGGATTGGCGGAATGCGTGCATAGTGCCATTGTAAAAAGGCAAAGGGGATAAGAGTGAGTGCTCAAATTACAGAGGTATAAGTTTGTTGAGTATTCCTGGTAAATTATATGGGAGGGTATTGATTGAGAGGGTGAAGGCATGTACAGAGCATCAGATTGGGGAAGAGCAGTGTGGTTTCAGAAGTGGTAGAGGATGTGTGGATCAGGTGTTTGCTTTGAAGAATGTATGTGAGAAATACTTAGAAAAGCAAATGGATTTGTATGTAGCATTTATGGATCTGGAGAAGGCATATGATAAAGAGTTGATAGAGATGCTCTGTGGAAGGTATTAAGAATATATGGTGTGGGAGGAAAGTTGTTAGAAGCAGTGAAAAGTTTTTATCGAGGATGTAAGGCATGTGTACGTGTAGGAAGAGAGGAAAGTGATTGGTTCTCAGTGAATGTAGGTTTGCGGCAGGGGTGTGTGATGTCTCCAAGGTTGTTTAATTTGTTTATGGATGGGGTTGTTAGGGAGGTAAATGCAAGAGTTTTGGAAAGAGGGGCAAGTATGAAGTCTGTTGGGGATGAGAGAGCTTGGGAAGTGAGTCAGTTGTTGTTCGCTGATGATACAGCGCTGGTGGCTGATTCATGTGAGAAACTGCAGAAGCTGGTGACTGAGTTTGGTAAAGTGTGTGGAAGAAGAAAGTTAAGAGTAAATGTGAATAAGAGCAAGGTTATTAGGTACAGTAGGGTTGAGGGTCAAGTCAATTGGGAGGTGAGTTTGAATGGAGAAAAACTGGAGGAAGTGAAGTGTTTTAGATATCTGGGAGTGGATCTGGCAGCGGATGGAACCATGGAAGCGGAAGTGGATCATAGGGTGGGGGAGGGGGCGAAAATCCTGGGGGGCTTGAAGAATGTGTGGAAGTCGAGAACATTATCTCGGAAAGCAAAAATGGGTATGTTTGAAGGAATAGTGGTTCCAACAATGTTGTATGGTTGCGAGGCGTGGGCTATGGATAGAGTTGTGCGCAGGAGGATGGATGTGCTGGAAATGAGATGTTTGAGGACAATGTGTGGTGTGAGGTGGTTTGATCGAGTGAGTAACGTAAGGGTAAGAGAGATGTGTGGAAATAAAAAGAGCGTGGTTGAGAGAGCAGAAGAGGGTGTTTTGAAGTGGTTTGGGCGCATGGAGAGGATGAGTGAGGAAAGATTGACCAAGAGGATATATGTGTCGGAGGTGGAGGGAACAAGGAAAAGAGGGAGACCAAATTGGAGGTGGAAAGATGGAGTGAAAAAGATTTTGTGTGATCGGGGCCTGAACATGCAGGAGGGTGGAAGGAGGGCAAGGAATAGAGTGAATTGGAGCGATGTGGTATACCGGGGTTGACGTGCTGTCAGTGGATTGAATCAGGGCATGTGAAGCGTCTGGGGTAAACCATGGAAAGCTGTGTAGGTATGTATATTTGCGTGTGTGGACGTATGTATATACATGTGTATGGGGGGGGGTTGGGCCATTTCTTTCGTCTGTTTCCTTGCGCTACCTCGCAAACGCGGGAGACAGCGACAAAGTATAATAAAATAAAATAAATATAAATGCCCACACACGTGCATATACATACCTATACATTCCAACATATACATACATATACATACACAGACATATACATATATACATATGCACATATTTATACTTGCTTCCTTCATCCATTCCCATCACCACCCCGCCACACATAAAATGCACACCTCTCCTCCCATGCGTGCGCGTGAGGTAGCGCTAGGAAAAGACAACAAAATACACATTCATTCACACTCAGGCTCTATCTGTCATGTGTAATGCACTGAAACCACGGCTCCCTTTCTACATCCAGGCCCCACAAAACTTTCCATGGTTTACCCCAGATGCTTCACATGTTCTGGTTCAATCCACTGACAGCACGTCGACCCCAGTATACCACAACATTCCAATTCACTCTATTCCTTGTACGTCTTTCATCCTCCTGTATGTTCAGGCCCCGATCACTCAAATCTTTTTCACTCCATCCTTCACCTCCAATTTGGTCTCCCACTTCTCCTCGTTCCATCCACCTCTGATACATACATCCTCTTCGTCAATCTTTCCTCACTCATTCTCTCCATGTGACCAACCATTTCAATACACCCTTTTCTTCTCTTTCAACCACACTCTTTTTATTACCACACATCTCTCTTACCCTTTCATTACTTACTCGATCAAACCACTTCACACCACATATTGTACTCAAACATCTCATTTGAAACACATCCATCCTCCTCCGCACAACCCTATCTATAGCCCACGCCTCACAATCATATAGCATTGTTGAAACCATTATTCCTTCGAACATACCCATTTTTGCTTTCCGAGATAATGTTCTTGCCTTCCACATATTCTTCATTGCTCCCAGGACCTTCACCCCCTCACCCACCCTACGACTCATTTCTGCTTTCATGGTTCCATCCGCTGCTAAATCCACTCCCAGATATCTAAAACACTTCACTTCCTCCAGTTTTCTCCATTCAAACTTCCCTCCCAATTGACTTGTCCTCAACCCTATTGTACCTAATAACCTTGCTCTTATTCACATTTACTTGTAGCTTTCTTCTTTCACACACTTTACCAAACTCAAGTCACCAACTTCTGCAATTTCTCACCCGAATGAGCCACCAGTGCTGTATCATCAGCAAACAACTGACTCA
This sequence comes from Panulirus ornatus, assembly GCF_036320965.1. Classification (NCBI taxonomy): domain Eukaryota; kingdom Metazoa; phylum Arthropoda; class Malacostraca; order Decapoda; family Palinuridae; genus Panulirus; species Panulirus ornatus. Next base: position 23,742,932 of record NC_092252.1, on the reverse strand, counting down.
CTTCCCAAGCCCTCTCATCCACAACAGACTGCATATTTGCCCCTTTCTCCAAAAGTCTTGTACTCACCTCCCTAACAACCCCATCCATACACAAATTAAACAACCATGGAGACATCACGCACCCCTGCTGTAAACCAACATTCACTGAGAACCAATCAATTTCCTCTCTTCCTACCCATACACATGCCTTACATCCCCGATGAAAACTTTTCACTGATTTTAGCAACTTGCCTCCCACACCATATACTCTTAATACCTTCCATCAAGAATCTCTATCAAATCTATCCACTTTCAGTTTTGCCCACATCAGTCTAGAGTTTACTTTCTTACAGTCTATCACATATTCCCATAACTCCTACTCCCTCCTTTGCGCTTGTCCTCTCACTAACCCCTGACTTTACTCCCAAGACATTCCCAAACCACCATTCCCCTTTACCTTTGAGCTTCGTTTCACTCAGATCAAAACATCCAGGTTCCTTTCCTCAAACGTACTACCTATCTCTCCTTTTTTCTCATCTTGGTTACATCCACACACATTTAGACACCCTAATCAGAGCCTTTAAGGAGGATGAGCACTCCACACATGACTCCTTCTGTTTCCCCTTTTAGAAAGTTAAATACAAGGAGGGGAGGGTTTCCAGACCCCAACTCCAGTCTCCTTTTGTCATCATCTACGACACAGAGGGAACATTACCATGTTTTCTATCTAGTACACGTTGAACATTTAATTTGTCGTATTTGGTATGATTTTCTGGAATCTATGATGTGCTGGAACCTAGTCATTATTCAGCACTTACTATCACTCCAATAAAATTATGTATTTTGGCTACTTATAAAAAAATCTATCAATCCTTCATTAAAATTAGTCTAGAATTTCACTAATCCTTTCATTCCTTCCAATGTTATATTTCATATACTTACTCCGAAACACTTTCAAATTTGGCATTCCAATATATAATACATGATCTATGGTAATACAGGCAATCCCTGGAAAACACTGGTTCACAGATTGAAGTTTAATAGCAACATCCATGAATTTGGGTAAAAATTCACTGAACAACACTATTTTAATCTTGCAAAAGATTTGAGGAAATTCTTTTTTTCTTTTTCCACTAATTCTAAAGTGTTTATGTAAATTGTGAGGTGTTTCAGTTCTGCCTTTTGTAATGACACCATAATAAAATAACATCAGATTCTTATCATATTTCAGCCAAAAACTCATCAGGAACACCAAATTTTCACATTCTTAAAGTGCCATAAAAGTGAGATCCACTAACTTGGGAGATGTTAAAATGGGTAATCTAATGGCCAAACACATCAAAAAACATAGATAGCAAGTACCAATACTGTGCTTGAAAAAGAATTAATTTGGATATCCTGACAAACTGTTCACTCCACTTCACTACCAACCTTAATTCTTTATCATCAGCATTCTCAGTAAGAATGACATCATACTGTCTGATCTACCAGAGATATAGCAACAGTTAATGAATCAGAGAGTCAAATTTACATCATCCTAAGAGTGTAGTATAGTATGATGAGCTGTTTTGGGTAGTCCATATATCAGAATCAGACTGGAAATTTTTTTTGTCAGGATTGTGACCCCATTATAACACGGATTTCAATTACTCACATAATAACATTCCAATGCAGTGACAGAGCCCTTTGTTCTGCAAGGAACTGCAGGGGTCTTTACTATTAAATGACCGTGGGATGATTCTACTGTTGATTGGTTGGTTAGGATTTTCAGTGTTTGTATGGATTATGGTGAAGAAACCTGAAGATTGGAGTGCCAATGTATAAATGCATTGGGAACAAAGATGAGTGCTCAATCTATAGAGGCATAAATTTGTTGAGCATACCTGGTAGGGTGAATGGGAGAGTGGTGACCTGTAAGGATAAAGGATGTGTGGATCAGGTGTTTCCTTTGAAATACTTGAGAAAAAAAATCGTTCTGGTATTTATGGTAAGTCTTATGAATATATGATGTCTAAGGAAAGTTACAAGAAGCAGTTAGAAGTTTCTTATTGTGTGTACAAGTAGGTAGGGAGGATAGTGAGTGCTCCCAAGAGAGGGTTGGTCTGAAGGAGTGTATGATGTCACTGTGGCTATTTAATTTGTTTACGGATTGGTGTGCGGTCTGTAAGGGGTAAGGGGGGCCTGGGAAGTGTCAACTGTCATTCGCTGAGAACACAGTACTGATGGCAGATTTGAGTGAGAAACAGCAAAAGTTGGTGATTGAATTTAAGAGTGTGTGAAAGGAAAAACATGGGAGTAAATGTGAATAAAAGCAAAGTTATTAGGTTTAGCAAGGTAGAGGAACAGAGTGGTTAGGGTGTGAGCTAGACCAGAAAAAAATGGAAGTGAAATGTTTTAGACACCTGAGAGTGGACATGGCAGCAAATGGAACCACAGAGGTAGAAGAGAGTAATTAATAAGGTGGGTGAGAAAGTGAAGGTTCTGGAAGCAATGAGGAATGTGTGGAGAAAGAGGTCATTATTTGGGAGGGTGGCAATGGGTATATCTGAAGGTATAGTAATCTCAAAGATATTGTATGGGGAAGGTGTTGAAATGTTCGAGGACAATATGTAGTGTCAGGTGGTTTGATCGAGGAAGTACTGAAAGGGTAAGAGAGAGGTGTGGTACTAAGAAGAGTGTGGTTGAGAGAACTGAAAAGGGTGCGTTAAAATGGTTTAAACATATGGATGGAATTAGTAACGAGAAGCTGACAAAGAGGATATATGTGTCAGAGGACAAGGAGAAAGAGAACACCAAATTGAAGATGGAAAGATGAAGTGAAAAACATTTTGAGTGCTCAGGGCCTAAACATGCACAAGGGTGAAAGGGATGCTTGTGACAAAGTGAAATGGAACTATGTGGTATGCAGGAGTGAAGAGCTCTCAGTGGACTGAACCTGGGTATGTGATGTGGCCAAGAGCATTGCACCTGATACAGGTACACCATCAATTTTCCGACAACTGATGGTTTAGCACCTCCTTTAGTCTGGACAAAATTACGTGAGGGAACTTGAAATTACTGCGACTACCAGACTAGTTTACTGGACGGCCACAGATGGCATTGTCTGTAGGGCAGGCATACTTACATTCTTAACACTGCACTTGGTGGTGATACCACAATTCTGTGAGATTCTTAGCAAATTTTGCTTAAATTCAACCCTAACTATGGCATCTAAGACATATGAGAGTATCAGTCGTGGTGTCAAATGTAAACACCAGTCTATATCGATCCAAGATAAAGTAGAACTGGTGAAAAAAAATGGAACGTGGTGTTTCTGTGCGGAAGTTGAGTGACATCTACAGCATTGGTTCAGCAACTGTTTATGATATAAAGAAACGAAGGGAGAAAATATTGAAATTCTATGCAGCCAGCAATTCCAAGAAGCAAATGACAATTAGAAAAACTATTTAAGATGGTAAGAGTACTGAGCACGATCAAGTGATGATGGAATGGTTTCGACAGCATCAGTGATGGAGTAGACTTGTTAGGTAGCAAGATAATGGACCAGGCTAAGTTGTTCCATAGAGAACTTAAATTACAACATGAGCATAACTATAGTGAAGGATGGCTTCAAAGATCTGAGAGGCATCATGGAATTTCCATGAATAAAGTGTGCGGAGAAAAGTGGTCTGCAAACCAAATAGGAGCTGCCGAGTATGTTGACGAATTTGCAAAACTCGTAGCAGATGAACACCTCAGTCCTGAGCAGATATATCAGTACCTGTATTTCATTTATTTATTCAATTTACATTTTTTTTTTTTGTCGCTGTCTCCCGCTTTTGCGAGGTAGCGCATGGAAACAGACGAAAGAAATGGCCCAACCCACCCCCATACACATGTATATACATACGTCCACACACGCAAATATGCATACCTACACAGCTTTCCATGGTTTACTCCAGACGCTTCACATGCCCTGATTCAATCCACTGACAGCACGTCAACCCCCGGTATACCACATCAATCCAATTCACTCTATTCCTTGCCCTCCTTTCGCCCTCCTGCATGTTCAGGCCCCGATCACACAAAATCTTTTTTACTCCATCTTTCCACCTCCAATTTGGTCTCCCTCTTCTCCTCGTTCCCTCCACCTCCGACACATATATCCTCTTGGTCAATCTTTCCTCACTCATTCTCTCCATGTGACCAAACCATTTCAAAACACCCTCTTCTGCTCTCTCAACCACGCTCTTTTTATTTCCACACATCTCTCTTACCCTTACGTTACTTACTCGATCAAACCACCTCACATCACACATTGTCCTCAAACATCTCATTTCCAGCACATCCATCCTCCTGCGCACAACTCTATCCATAGCCCAAGCCTCGCAACCATACAACATTGTTGGAACAACTATTCCTTCAAACATACCCATTTTTGCTTTCCGAGATAATGTTCTCGACTTCCACACATTTTTCAAGGCTCCCAGGATTTTCGCCCCCTCCCCCACCCTATGATCCACTTCCGCTTCCATGGTTCCATCCGCTGCCAGATCCACTCCCAGATATCTAAAACACTTTACTTCCTCCAGTTTTGCTCCATTCAAACTTACCTCCCAATTGACTTGACCTTCAACCCTACTGTACCTAATAACCTTGCTCTTATTCACATTTACTCTTAACTTTGTTCTTTCACACACTTTACCAAACTCAGTCACCAGCTTCTGCAGTTTCTCACATGAATCAGCCACCAGCGCTGTATCATCAGCGAACAACAACTGACTCACTTCCCAAGCTCTCTCATCCCCAACAGACTTCATACTTGCCCCTCTTTCCAAACTCTTGCATTTACCTCCCTAACAACCCCATTTAATATGTTTAATTCAAATTTCTAGCAGTCCATGGTATACTTTAGACAAATGAGAGATGTATAATTAGAAGGTTTGAGGTGTGTTGATGAATTATTATTATGTGACCACAGTTGGTCCGCAAAATGGTTAATCCGTCAAGGCTTTGGAACCAAGAGTGCCAGAAAATTGGAGGCGTAACTGTAACAAGAGAATGGATATGATCAAATGTGGCCTTTCTTCATCTGTCCCTTACGCTACCTCATAACGGAAATGACAGACAAGTATGAAGGAACAGAAAAGGGTCAAGTCGCTTTCTGATAACCCATTGTCTGTTATTTTTCTGAATATATAACTAGTAGCTCATAAGTTAGGTAAAAACTTATGGAAGACAATGAGGAAACAGTACATACAAAACTACAATTCACTGCATAAAAATTGAATGTTTTGTCCCAGGTATTTATATCTTGCTAAAGTTGGCACTGCCAGTTAGCATTCTGTCTTTTGATATGTAGCTGTCTGAACTCTAACACCTGTACTCTTCATCATTCTGATATTTCCTTTAGATTAGCAGTTCCCCTAAGGTTTCTTCTTCTCAGAGAACCAATTGCCTTTAAGCTGGACGTATTTACCTACTCTAGCAGAGATCTCATGAAATCATAGCGGTACAATCTATAACCCTAAGGCTGTGACTTCAGTATCACATCTGAACTGACTTACAGATAAACATTTTCCCCAAACTTTTTTTCACACAGAAATGAATTTCGATGGACTGTTCCTATCAAAATTGGTTTCAAAACTTCTTAATCCTGAAATCTCGTAAACTAGAACAAAAGTGGAAAAATTCACTTTTTTCTGCTAATGTGAACACTACTTAAGGATGCTATCTCTGTGACTTGGTTTGGCTGTGTACTTACAGCATCGAAAAATGTAATTATAATTAAAGATCAAAATTTTCTCCATGATTTCTTTTTCACAAAGGAATGATAAAATAAATATTCTTTATAACATTTACATTTACTTAATTTGCTTTACTTATTTAATAATTCATCATCATATATATAAGAAATTGCTACTCCAATTCTTATGCTAAAGTTTACCAAACCAGTCTATAAATAGCAGACTGGGTTCTTCAGCATAATTCTTCTGATTGTTTAAGTAAATTAACCCACTGAGGATCTGTTTGTCGATAAAAAAACATAGTACAAACTTAGCAGAAAATTATACATGTAGGTAGTAGCATTATCATCGGCAAGTTCTGAGAAATAGAGACATCATCAAAAGATAACCCACGACATGGTTACATGGTTTCATCAGCTATGGGCTTTTACACTTACAATGAGTGTTCACTTCTTTTCTTTCACTCATAAACTATAATCATATACACATTTCACTCTGGGAACATCTGGTGACCAGCATATCAAATGTGGGAGTCTGGGATTCAGTTAATACTAGCAACTGTCTCCCTACAGGAAACCACAGGCAAAAATGATGCAGGATGATCTCTGAAAGAACTTTATTTTTGATAAATGTGTGTCTTATATGCCATAAAATAATCACCAGTTCAAAAATTAGATACAAAAAGACTGAAGAGATGCATCTCATTATGAATGATGCATCAGTAAGTGCCAAATTTGGACAATTCTTTTTTTTATCTGACAGAGCATATTATGACCATCCAATATGAACATGTGATTTAGTCTCCCTTAATATATGCATCCAACATGAAAGAAAAGGTTAAATATCATCTCAAATAATTAATAAAGGACTGTGACGTTTTTCGTAACTGAATTTGTTTCATGTGTACTGGCACCCATATTCATGAGTAAGACATGGAGCCATTTTGATGGGAAACATAACAATCCCTCATAACATGGGTTTCAACTGCTTTACTTATAATTGTTCTGAGTGGAAAAAAAGTCTATGAACGTAACCTCATTACAAGTTGAGGCCCTGGTGTATTGATATATCATTACTATAATCATACAAACCCAGGACCCTTTCCAAAATGTAGTAACTGGACTATAACCCAAGGACCTCCATACAAGGATTCCTGCAGCTCCAAGGCTGCACTACACTCAGGGACAGGAAGGATGACTTTGAAGCAAGAACTTCTTTAACAAGACTGTACTCTAACAACTGATGACGATATAGCCTTATCAGAGGTAACTCTTTACTCATGGTGTAACCTCAGTGGGAGTAATATGGAAACATCAAAATAATAAACAAATAATAAATCTTTTCTTTCATACACATTTGCCATTTCTAGAGTTAGCAAGGTGGAGCCTGAAACAGATAAAAAACAGCCTTAATCGCTCTTTTCCTTCTTCCCTTAATTTTCAACATGTATACACTTTTAGTCATCCCCTACATATGTCCAAACCATTCCAGCATACCCTTTAACGACCATAATTGTCTCCTATCATTTCTCATTCAATCAACCCTCCTATAACCACCTACTGTCCTCAAACATTTCATATCCAACAAAGCCACCTTGTTCCATAATATTTTTTATCTAGGCATATGCTTTGCATGCATACAACTCCGCTGGAACTACTATACAATCAAACTTACCTATCTTTGCCCTCACAGGCAGTGACCATTCTCAATGCACCCAGGACCTAAGCACCCACATCTATCCTATGGCTCATTTCAGCTCCCGAGGTTCATTTGCTGCCACATACACTCCAAGATATCCTTAACATCGCATTTCCACCATGGTCTCTCCATTCACACACAGTCCATATTACTTGTCTATATCCACTGTTAATCCTAATAACCTTGCTTAATTCACACTTACTCTCAACAGCCTATTTTCATATACTCTCCTAAACTCAGACACCAGTTTCTGCAGTTTCTCACTTGAATTTGATACCAGTGGCATGTTATAAACAAATAGCAACTCTCTGCCCCCCCCCCTCTAACAGACTACATTACTGCCTCTCCCCAAGACCCTTGCATTCACCTCCATCAACAACCCATCCATATACAGATTACAAACAGTCATCGTGACATCACACTCACCTGCAAAGACCCATCTTCATCTGCAACCACTTACCCTCCTCACTGACTACATGCACACATGCTTTACTCTTCTAATAAAAAAAATCCTCACTGCTTCTAATAGCTTTCCTCCGACACCATATACTTGTAACACCTTCCACAAAGCACATGTATCAACCCTATACTTGTAACACCTTCCACAAACCATATGTACCAACCCTATCACATGCTTTCTCCAGATCAACAAAAGCCATACACTAATCATTCTGGTTCTCTATCTATTTCTTACATACATTTTTCAAAGCAAGCACCTGATCCAAACAACCTCTACCACTACTGACATCATATTGATCCTCCAAAATCTGATGCTCAATCACCATACTCCCATACAACTTACCATGTAGACTCAACAAACTTACCCCTCTGTACTTCAAATATTCATCTTTGTTGCCCTTGCCTTTACACAGAGACACTATACAAGAATTCTGCCAGTCCTCAGGCACCTCTCCATGACCCACACATATGTTTAAAATCATAAGTAACCATTCAACAATACAGTCACTGTATTCATAAAAAATTCAACTAAAATGAAATCCAATCCAGCTGTCCTGCCACATTTCACCTCACACAAGGCCCTCACCATATCTTCTCTTTTGACCAAACAACTTGCTATGAGTCTCACTTTGCATACCTCCCTGACCTAAACACCTCACATCTGCCACCCTATCATCAAAAATATTCCACAATCCTTCAAAATACTTACTAAGTCTCCTCTTCACCTCATCTCTATTAGTCACCACTTCCTTATGTGCTTCCTTCACCAAAGTTCCCATTCATTCCCTTGTTTTCTTTTTCACACTATTAACCTCCTTCACAACATTTTCTTAATTCTAGCTGAAGTATGCTGATACTAATTCACCACAACTCTAATTTGCCCTCTTTTCAGTCCCTGCACTTTTCTCTTGACCTCCTACTGCTTTCTCCCGTACATCTGATCACTTACACTCCTTCCCTGTAATTAATGCCTATGCACCTCTCTATTTTTTCTCAATGACAACTTAACATTGTCACCCCACCACTCATTACCCTTTCACAAATGCCCATCTCCCACATCCCGCATGCCAAACATTTCTCTCACACATCTCAGCACTGCTTTCTTAAATACCTCCCGTTCCTCACCCACTCCCTATGTTTCACTTACTCTCACCTCTTACAATTCTACAATCAATCTCTCCCGGTATCTCTTCACACAAGCCTCTTTTCCAAGTTCAGTTATTCTCACCACCCTCTTTTCAACCATATAATTTCCTCTTTTCTGAAAACCTCTACAACTCTTCATCCTCACCTACATTTGGTAATGATCAGACATTGCACCAGCTAACCGTCACAGCACATTCATATCCAAGAGCCACTTTCTTTTGCATGCACATCAGTCAGTATGTAATCCAATAATGCCTGCTTATCGTCTTCCTACTAAACACACACAATTGTATAAATGTCTCCCTTTTATTAAACTGGTTTTCCTAACCAGGCTTGAAGAAATTACATGATTTAAGGTCAACTACAATTTCAATTACAAGTACTTCCTATTTTAATAAATTATGTTTGGTCACAATAATCTCAAACTGCAATAACAATTACATATTACATCACAGGGCTCTACATCTGTCCCCAATATTAGCCACTCCATAACTCTCATGTGGCAACACCTTTAACAAATATGAGGGTTCATGCTTGGCATTTAACTACCATATGCTTTTGAAAGTGTGGCTGATTAGGGAGGTTGAGCATAGTTTATGGTGAATGGCATGAATTATTTGCAGAGGGCAATGAGGGATTCTTTTCCTTACATATTATACAGAAATATAGTATTTTTTTCTTAATTTCTATCTTATAATATTTATTTAAAAAAGAGCCAGATGTGATGTAACACATCACTTGAATGTTCTTTCATCATTTATGATTACAAATTTATAGCTTTTTCACATTTTACAATTCTTTGTGTATATTGATATTTCTTTACATGACAGATTGTAAGAAAACTGAATTTCACATTCCACATGAACATATCATGTTTCAAAGTAATCCCTCTATCCACATCCTGGTTTACTGCAGAAGAATCTGGTGACCCACTCCCCCAATTTCTCTTTTTCTTCTGTTAAATCTCCGGATATCATTAGACCTAGTGTATGTAGCTGAGAATGATACGTGTTGATGTAGTTGTGGCACTTCTTACCAATAGACCAAGTAGAGTCAGCTGTAATTCAGGTCAGTGTTCCTTTAAATGAACTACCAATTGAACTACCAAGTAAATTTTTCATTGTTTCAATGGTCTAAAAGAAAAAAAAAAGATGGTAATGTCAAGCATATGAAAAAACAGTTTCTTGTAACAATTTTCATTCTTTCACAGCCAAACAATATCCCCAACTGTAATATCTAATTTGTCTACCAGATGCATATCCACAATGCTGATAATATAAAGGAACACAAAGAATGTAAACAGCAACAGACAATTAAATCCTGAAGCTGTTTGTGACAGAAGAGTACACAAGCATAGAAACCAGTGTGGTAAAACTACAAAAGCAAACAGATAAGAAGAAATGCCAATAAATTTTACATATAACTATTATTATTATTATATTATGATTTTGATTTGTCGCTGTCTCCTGCGCTTGCGAGGTAGCGCAAGGAAACAGACGAAAGAAATGGCCCAACCCACCCCCATACACATGTATATACATACACGTCCACACATGCAAATATACATACCTATACATCTCAATGTACACATATATATACACACACACAGACACATACATATATACCCATGCACACAATTCACACTGTCTGTCTTTATTCATTCCCATCGCCACCTCGCCACACATGGAATACCATCTCCCTCCCCCCTCATGTGTGCGAGGTAGCGCTAGGAAAAGACAACAAAGGCCACATTCGTTCACACTCAGTCTCTAGCTGTCATGCAATAATGCCCGAAACCACAGCTCCCTTTCCACATCCAGGCCCCACACAACTTTCCATGGTTTACCCCAGACGCTTCACATGCCCTGATTCAATCCACTGACAGCACGTCAACCCCGGTATACCACATCGATCCAATTCACTCAACTCCTTGCCCTCCTTTCACCCTCCTGCATGTTCAGGCCCTGATCACACAAAATCTTTTTCACTCCATCTTTCCACCTCCAATTTGGTCTCCCACTTTTCCTCGTTCCCTCCACCTCCGACACATATATCCTATTGGTCAATCTTTCCTTACTCATTCTCTCTATGTGCCCAAACATTTTCAAAACACCCTCTTCTGCTCTCTCAATCACGCTCTTTTTATTTCCACACATCTCTCTTACCCTTACATTACTTACTCGATCAAACCACCTCACACCACATATTGTCCTCAAACATCTCATTTCCAGCACATCCACCCTCCTGCGCACAACTCTATCCATAGCCTACGCCTCGCAACCGTACAACATTGTTGGAACCACTATTCCTTCAAACATACCCATTTTTGCTTTCCGAGATAATGTTCTCGACTTCCAAACATTCTTCAAGGTTCCCAGGATTTTCGCCCCCTCCCCCACCCTATGATTCACTTCTGCTTCCATGGTTCCATCCGCTGCCAGATCCACTCCCAGATATCTAAAACGCTTTACTTCCTCCAGTTTTTCTCCATTCAAACTTACCTCCCAATTGACTTGACCCTCAACCCTACTGTACCTAATAACCTTGCTCTTATTCACATTTACTCTTAACTTTCTTCTTTCACACACTTTGCCAAACTCAGTCACCAGCTTCTGCAGTTTCTCACATGAATCAGCCACCAGCGCTGTATCATCAGCGAACAACAACTGACTCACTTCCCAAGCTCTCTCATCCACAACAGACTTCATACTTGCCCCTCTTTCCAAAACTCTTGCATTCACCTCCCTAACAACCCCATCCATAAACAAATAAAACAACCATGGAGACATCACACACCCCTGCCGCAAACCTACATTCACTTAGAACCAATCACTTTCCTCTCTTCCTACACATGCCTTACATCCTCAATAAAAACTTTTCACCGCTTCTAACAACTTGCCTCCCACACCATATATTCTTAATACCTTCCACAGAGCATCTCTATCAACTCTATCATATGCCTTCTCCAGATCCATAAATGCTACTTACAACTCCATTTGCTTTTCTAAGTATTTCTCACATACATTCTTCAAAGCAAACACCTGATTCACACATCCTCTACCACTTCTGAAACCACACTGCTCTTCCCCAATCTCATGCTCTGTACATGCCTTCACCCTCTCAATCAATACCCTCCCATATAATTTACCAGGAATACTCAACAAACTTATACCTCTGTAATTTGAGCACTCACTCTTATCCCCTTTGCCTTTGTACAATGGCACTATGCACGCATTCCACCAATCCTCAGGCACCTCACCATGAGTCATACATACATTAAAAAACCTTACCAACCAGTCAACAATACAGTCACCCCCTTTTTTAATAGATTACACTACAATACCATCCAAAACTGCTGCCTTGCCGGCTTTCATCTTCCGCAAAGCTTTTACTACCTCTTCTCTGTTTACCAAATCATTTTCCCTAACCCTCTCACTTTGCACACCACCTCGACCAAAACACCCTATATCTGCCACTCTATCATCAAACACATTCAACAAACCTTCAAAATACTCACTCCATCTCCTTCTCACATCACCACTACATATAACTAAAGTGGCAAAAATAATATCAGTTGTGAACTCAAAACAAAGTATTTGTCAAGTTTATTCGTGAATGTATCTATTGCGTTGTTTCTAATCAATGTACTCCAATTACTAAATCATTCCATACGCTAACAATATTTTCTAAGAAAAAGTACTCTGCCTCATGTGAAATTAGTCATTTTGCTCATGAATTTGTATTAATTACTAAGTGAAAGTAAAGAAAAAGTAGCTTGACACAGCTGTTTACATTACAATTATTTAAGTCTTTAATAATCTTTTAAATATCTAAGCTAAACCATTCCCTACCCTTTTTCTACACTAAAATAAGTTGAAGTCAGACGATTTCTCAGGTCATACATCATATTGGTAGCTGCCAATGTACCTCACAATTCTGTTTATGTCTTTTTCCAAGTGGGCCCCCTTCACTGATGTTCCCATTTGTTCTCTTGTCTTACACACTTAATTTACCTCCTTCCTAAACATCTTTTTATTCTCCCTAAAATTTAATGATACTCTCATCCAAATTCTCATTTGCCTTCTTTTCACCTCTTGCACCTTTCTCTTGACCTCTTGCCTCTTTCTTTTATACATCTCCCAGTCATTTGCACTATTTCCCTGCAAAAATTGTCCAAACACCTCTCTCTTCTCTCTAAGTAATAATCTTACTTCTTCCCACCACACACTACCCTCTCTAATCTGTCCACCTCCTACGCTTCTCATGCCACAAGTATCTTTTGCGCAAGCCATCACTGCTTCCTTAAATACATCCCATTCCTCCCCGACTCCCCTTACATCATTTGCTCTCACCTTTTTCCATTCTGCACTCAGTCTCTCCTGGTACTTCCTCACACAAGTCTCTTTCCCAAGCTCACTTACTCTCACCACTCTCATTACCCCAACATTTTCTCTTCTTTTCTGAAAACCTCTACAAATCTTCACCTTCGCCTCCACAAGATAATGATCAGACATCCCTCCAGTTGCACCTCTCAGCACAGTAACATCCAAAAGTCTCACTTTCACACACCTATCAATTAACACGTAATCCGATAATGATCTCTGTCCATCTCTCCTACTTCCATACGTATCTATTCATTCATTATTATTTATTTATTTTGCTTTGTCGCTGTCTCCCATGTTAGCAAGGTAGCGCAAGGAAACAGACGAAAGAAAGGAAACAGATGAAAGAAATGGCCAATCCACCTACATACACATGTATATACATACATGTCCACACACGCACATATACATACCTATACATCTCAACGTATACATATATATACACACACAGACATTATTCATTCATTTATTTTGCTTTGTCGCTGTCTCCCGCTTTTGCGAGGTAGTGCAAGGAAACAGACGAAAGAAATGGCCCAACCCACCCCCATACACATGTATATACATACACGTCCACGCACGCAAATATACATACCTATACATCTCAATGTACATATATATATACACACACAGACATATACATACATACACATGTACATAATTCATACAGTCTGCCTTTATTCATCCCCATCGCCACCTTGCCACACATGGAATAACATCCCCCTCCCCTAATGTGTGCAAGGTAGCGCTAGGAAAAGACAACAAAGGCCACATTCGTTCACACTCAGTCTCTAGCTGTCATGTAATAATGCACCGAAACCACAGCTCCCTTTCCACATCCAGGCCCCACACAACTTTCCATGGTTTACCCCAGACGCTTCACATGCCCTGATTCAATCCACTGAAAGCACGTCGACCCCAGTATACCACATCGATCCAATTCACTCTATTTCTTGCCCGCCTTTCACCCTCCTGCATGTTCAGGCCCTGATCACTCAAAATCTTTTTTACTCCATCTTTCCACTTCCAATTTGGTCTCCCACTTCTCCTCGTTCCCTCCATGTCCGACACATATATCCTCTTGGTTAATCTTTCCTCACTTATTCTCTCCATGTGCCCAAACCATTTCAAAACACCCTCTTCTGCTCTCTCAACCATGCTCTTTTTATTTCCACACATCTCTCTTACCCTTACATTACTTACTCGATCAAACCACCTCACACCACATATTGTCCTCAAACATCTCATTTCCAGCATATCCACCCTCCTGCGCACAACTCTATCCATAGCCCACGCCTCGCAACCATACAACATTGTTGGAACCACTATTCCTTCAAACACCCATTATTGCTTTCCGAGATAATGTTCTCGACTTCCACACATTCTTCAACGCTCCCAGGATTTTCACCCCCTCCCCCACCCTATGATTCACTTCTGCTTCCATGGTTCCATCCGCTGCCAGATCCTCCCAGATATCTAAAACACTTTACTTCCTCCAGTTTTTCTCCATTCAAACTTACCTCCCAATTGACTTGACCCTCAACCCTACTGTACCTAATAACCTTGCTCTTATTCACATTTACTCTCAGCTTTCTTCTTTCACACACTTTGCCAAACTCAGTCACCAGCTTCTGCAGTTTTTCACATGAATCAGCCACCAGCGCTGTATCATCACCGAACAACAACTGACTCACTTCACAAGCCCTCTCATCCACAACAGACTGCATACTTGCCCCTCTTCCCAAAACTCTTGCATTCATCTCCCTAACAACCCCATCCATAAACAAATTAAACAATCATGGAGACATCACACACCCCTGCCGCAAACCTACATTCACTTAGAACCAATCACTTTCCTCTCTTCCTACACGTACACATGCCTTACATCCTCGATAAAAACTTTTCACTGCTTCTAACAACATGCCTCCCACACCATATATTCTTAGTACGTTCCACAGAGCATCTCTATTAACTCTATCATATGCCTTCTCCAGATCCATAAATGCTACATACAAATCCATTTGCTTTTCTAAGTATTTCTCACATATATTCTTCAAAGCAAACACCTGATCCACACATCCTCTACCACTTCTGAAACCACACTGCTCTTCCCCAATCTGATGCTCTGTACATGCCTTCACCCGCTCAAACAATACCCTCCCATATAATTTATCAGGAATACTCAACAAACTTATACCTCTGTAATTTGAGCACTCACTCTTATCCCCTTTGCCTTTGTACAATGGCACTATGCAAGCATTCTGCCAATCCTCAGGCACCTCACCATGAATCATTTTTTTTTTTTTTTGTCTCCCGCGTTTGCGAGGTAGCGCAAGGAAACAGACAAAAGAAATGGCCCAACCCACCCCCATACACATGTATATACATACGTCCACACACGCAAATATACATACCTACACAGCTTTCCATGGTTTACCCCAGACGCTTCACATGCCTTGATTCAATCCACTAACAGCACGTCAACCCCGGTATACCACATCGCTCCAATTCGCTCTATTCCTTGCCCTCCTCTCACCCTCCTGCATGTTCAGGCCCCGATCACACAAAATCTTTTTCACTCCATCTTTCCACCTCCAATTTGGTCTCCCTCTTCTCCTCGTTCCCTCCACCTCCGACACAAATATCCTCTTGGTCAATCTTTCCTCACTCATTCTCTCCATGTGCCCGAACCATTTCAAAACACCCTCTTCTGCTCTCTCAACCACGCTCTTTTTATTTCCACACATCTCTCTTACCCTTACGTTACTTACTCGATCAAACCACCTCACACCACACATTGTCCTCAAACATCTCATTTCCAGCACATCCATCCTCCTGCGCACAACTCTATCCACAGCCCACGCCTCGCAACCATACAACATTGTTGGAACCACTATTCCTTCAAACATACCCATTTTTGCTTTCCGAGATAATGTTCTCGACTTCCACACATTCTTCAAGGCTCCCAGAATTTTCGCCCACTCCCCTACCCTATGATCCACTTCCACTTCCATGGTTCCATCCGCTGCCAGATCCACTCCCAGATATCTAAAACACTTCACTTCCTCCAGTTTTTCTCCATTCAAACTCACCTCCCAATTGACTTGACCCTCAACCCTACTGTACCTAATAACCTTGCTCTTATTCACATTTACTCTTAATTTTCTTCTTTCACACACTTTACCAAACTCAGTCACCAGCTTCTGCAGTTTCTCACATGAATCAGCCACCAGCGCTGTATCATCAGCGAACAACAACTGACTCACTTCCCAAGCTCTCTCATCCCCAACAGACTTCATACTTGCCCCTCTTTCCAAAACTCTTGCATTCACCTCCCTAACCACCCCATCCATAAACAAATTAAACAACCATGAATCATATATACATTAAATAACCTTACCAACCAGTCAACAATACAGTCACCACTTTTTTTAATAAATTCCACTGCAATACGATCCAAACCTGCTGCCTTGCCGGCATTCATCTTCCGCAAAGCGTTTACTACCTCTTATCTGTTTACCAAATCATTTTCCCTAACCCCCTCACTTTGCACACCACCTCGACCAAAACACCGTATATCCTATATCTCTATCATCAATCACATTCAACAAACTTTCAAAATACTCACTCCATCTCCTTCTCACATCACCACTACTTATCACCTCCCCATTAGTCCCCTTCACTGAAGTTCCCATTTGTTCCCTTGTCCTACGCACTTATTTATCTCCTTCCAGAACATCTTTTTATTCTCCCTAAAATCTAATGATACTCTCTCACCCCAACTCTCATTTGCCCTCTTTTTCACCTCTTGCACCTTTCTCTTGACCTCCTGCCTCTTTCTTTTATATATCTCTCACTCATTTGCATTTTTTCCCTGCAAAAATTGTCCAAATGCCTCTCTCTTCTCTTTCACTAATAATATTACTTCTTCATCCCACCACTCACTACCCTTTCTAATCAACCAACCTCCCACGCTTCTCATGCCACAAGCATCTTTTGCACAAGCCATCACTGCTTCCCTAGATACATCCCATTCCTCCCCCACTCCCCTTACCTCCTTTGTTCTCACCTTTTTCCATTCTATACTCAGTCTCTCCTGGTACTTCCTCACACAAGTCTTCTTCCCAAGCTCACTTACTCTTACCACCCTCTTCACCCCAACATTCTCTCTTCTTTTCTGAAAACCCATACAAATCTTCACCTTCGCCTCCACAAGATAATGATCAGACATCCCTCCAGTTGCACCTCTCAGCACATTAACATCCAAAAGTCTCTCTTTTACGCGCCTGTCAATTAACACGTAATCCAAAAATGCTCTCTGGCCATCTCTCCTACTTACATACGTATACTTATGTATATTTCGCTTTTTAAACCAGGTATTCCCAATCACCAGTCCTTTTTCAGCACATAAATCTACAAGCTCTTCACCATTTCCATTTACAACACTGAACACCCCATGTATACCAATTATTCCCTCAAGTGCCACATTACTCACCTTTGCATTCAAATCACCCGTCACAATAACCCAGTCTTGTGCATCAAAACCACTAACACACTCATTCAGCTGCTCCCAAAACACTTGCCTCTCATGATCTTTCTTCTCATGCCCAGGTGCATGTGCACCAATAATCACCCATCTCTCCATCAACTTTCAGTTTTACCCATATTAATCTAGAATTTACTTTCTTACTTTCTATCACATACTCCCACAACTCCTGTTTCAGGAGTAGTGCTACAAAGACATATGCATATATATATACACATGTACATAATTCATACTGTCTGCCTTTATTCATTCCCATCGCCACCCTGCCACACATGAAATAACAACCCCCTCCCCCCTCATGTGCATGAGGTGGCACCAGGTAAAGGCAACAAAGGCCAAATTCGTTCAAACTCGGTCCCTAGCTGTCATGTAATAATGCACCGAAACCACAACTCCCTTTCCACATCCAGGCCCTACACAACTTTCCATGGTTTACCCCAAACGCTTCACATGCCCTGGTTCAATCCATTGACAGCACATCGACCCCGGTATACCACATCGTTCCAATTCACTTTATTCCTTGCACACCTTTCACCCTTCTGCATGTTCAGGCCCTGATCACTCAAAATCTTTTTCACTCCATCTTTCCACCTCCATTTTGGTCTCCCACTTCTCCTCATTCCCTCCACCTCTGACACATATATCCTCTTTGTTAATCTTTCCTCACTCATTCTCTCCATGTGACCAAACCATCTCAAAACACCCTCTTCTGCTCTCCCAACCACACTCTTTTTATTACCACACATCTCTCTTACCCTATTATTACTTACTCAATCAAACCATCTCACACCACATATTGTCCTCAAACATCTCATTTCCAGCACATCCACCCTCCTACACACAATTCTATTCATAGCCCACGCCTCGCAACCATATAACATTGTTAGACCCACTATTCCTTCAAACATACTGATTTTTGCTTTCCGAGATAATGTCCTCGACTTCCCCAAAATTTTCAATGCTCCCAGAACTTTCGCCCCCTCCCCCACTCTATGATTCACTTCTGCTTTCATGGTTCCATCCACTGCCAAATCCACTCCCAGATATCTAAAACACTTCACTTCCTCCAGTTTTTCTCCATTCAAACTTACCTCCCAATTGACTTGTCCCTCAACCCTACTGTACCTAATAACCTTGCTCTTATTCACATTTACTCTCAGCTTTCTTCTTTCACACACTTTACCAAACTCAGTCACCAGTTTCTGCAGTTTCTCACACGAATAAACCAACATTGCTGTATCATCAGCGAACAACAACTGACTCATTTCCCAAGCTCTCTTATCCACAATAGACTGCATACTTGCCCATCTTTCCAAAACACTTGCATTCACCTCCCTAACAACCTCATCCAGAAACAAATTAAAGAACCATGGAGTCATTACACACCCTTGCCGCAAACCTACATTCACTGAGAACCAACCACTTTCCTCTCTTCCTACACGTACACAAGCCTTACATCCTTGATAAAAACTTTTCACTGCTTCTAACAATTTGCCTTCCACACCATATACTCTTAATACCTTCCATATAGCATCTCTATCAACTCTATCATATGCCTTCTCCAGATCCATAAATGTTACATACAAATCCATTTGCTTTTCTAAGTATTTCTCACATACATTCTCACATACATCCTTCAAAGCAAACACCTGATCCACACATCCTCTACCACTTCTGAAACCACACTGCTCTTCCCCACTCTGATGCTCTGTACATGCCCTCACCCGCTCAATCAATACCCTCCCATATAATTTACCAGGAATACTCAACAAATTTATACCTCTGTAATTTGAGCACTCACTTTTATCCCCTTTGCCTTTGTACAATGGCACTATGCAAGCATTCCGCCAATCCTCAGGCACATGATCATGAGAAATACATACATTAAATAACCTTACCAACCAGTCAACAATACACTCACCCCTTTTTTAATAAACTATACTGCAATACCATCCAAACCCGCTTCCATGCCGGCTTTCATCTTCCGCAAAGCTTTTACTACCTCTTCTCTGTTTACAAAATCATTTTCCCTTACCCCCTCACTTTGCACACCACCTCGACCAAAACACCCTATATCTGCCACTCTATCATCAAACACATTCAACAAACCCTCAAAATACTCACTCCATCTCCTTCTCACATCACCACTACTTGTTATCACCTCCCCATTAGCCCCCTTTACTGAAGTTCCCATTTGTTCCCTTGTCTTACGCACTTTATTTACCTCCTTCCAAAACATCTTTTTCTTCTCCCTAAAATTTAATGATGCTCTCTCACCCCAACTCTCATTTGCCCTCTTTTTCACCTCTTGCACCTTTCTCTTGACCTCCTGCCTCTTTCTTTTATACCTCTCCCACTCATTTGCATTATTTCCTAGCAGAAATCATCCAAATGCCTCTCTCTTCTCCTTCACTAATAATCTTACTTCTTCATCCCACCACTCACTACCCTTTCTAATCTGCCCACCTCCTATGTTTCTCATGTCACAAGCATCTTTTGCGCTAGCCATCACTGCTTCCCTAAATACATCCCATTCCTCCCCCACTCCCCTTACCTCCTTAGTTCTCACCTTTTTCCATTCTGTACTCAGTCTCTCCTGGTACTTCCTCACAGAAGTCTTCTTCCCAAGCTCACTTACTCTCACCACTTTTTTCACCCCAACATTCACTCTTCTCTTCTGAAAACCTCTACAAATCTTCACCTTTGCCTCCACAAGATAATGATCAGACATCCCTCCAGTTGCACCTCTCAGCACATTAACATCCAAAAGTCTCTCTTTCGTGCACCTATCAATTAACACGTAATCCAATAAAATTCTCTGGCCATCTCTCCTACATACATATGTAAACTTATGTACATCTCTCTTTTTAAACCAGGTATTCCCAATCATCAGTCCTTTTTCAGCACATAAATCTACAAGCTCTTCACCATTTCCATTTATAACACTGAACACCCCATGTACACCAATCATTCCTTCAACTGCCACATTACTCACCTTTGCATTCAAATCACCCATCACTATAACCCAGTCTCGTGCATCAAAACTACTAACACACCCATTCAGCTGCTCCCAAAACACTTGCCTCTCATGATCTTTCTTCTCATTGCCAGGTGCATATGCACCAATAATCACCCATCTCTCTCCATCCACTTTCAGTTTTACCCATATCAATCTAGAATTTACTTTCTTACTTTCTATCACATACTCCACAACTCCTGTTTCAGGAGTAGTGCTACAAAGACATATGCATATATATATACACATGTACATAATTCATACTGTCTGCCTTTATTCATTCCCATCGCCACCCTGCCACACATGAAATAACAACCCCCTCCCCCCTCATGTGCATGAGGTGGCACCAGGTAAAGGCAACAAAGGCCAAATTCGTTCAAACTCGGTCCCTAGCTGTCATGTAATAATGCACCGAAACCACAACTCCCTTTCCACATCCAGGCCTACACAACTTTCCATGGTTTACCCCAAACGCTTCACATGCCCTGGTTCAATCCATTGACAGCACATCGACCCCGGTATACCACATCGTTCCAATTCACTTTATTCCTTGCACACCTTTCACCCTTCTGCATGTTCAGGCCCTGATCACTCAAAATCTTTTTCACTCCATCTTTCCACCTCCATTTTGGTCTCCCACTTCTCCTCATTCCCTCCACCTCTGACACATATATCCTCTTTGTTAATCTTTCCTCACTCATTCTCTCCATGTGACCAAACCATCTCAAAACACCCTCTTCTGCTCTCCCAACCACACTCTTTTTATTACCACACATCTCTCTTACCCTATTATTACTTACTCAATCAAACCATCTCACACCACATATTGTCCTCAAACATCTCATTTCCAGCACATCCACCCTCCTACACACAATTCTATTCATAGCCCACGCCTCGCAACCATATAACATTGTTAGACCCACTATTCCTTCAAACATACTGATTTTTGCTTTCCGAGATAATGTCCTCGACTTCCCCAAAATTTTCAATGCTCCCAGAACTTTCGCCCCCTCCCCCACTCTATGATTCACTTCTGCTTTCATGGTTCCATCCACTGCCAAATCCACTCCCAGATATCTAAAACACTTCACTTCCTCCAGTTTTTCTCCATTCAAACTTACCTCCCAATTGACTTGTCCCTCAACCCTACTGTACCTAATAACCTTGCTCTTATTCACATTTACTCTCAGCTTTCTTCTTTCACACACTTTACCAAACTCAGTCACCAGTTTCTGCAGTTTCTCACACGAATAAACCAACATTGCTGTATCATCAGCGAACAACAACTGACTCATTTCCCAAGCTCTCTTATCCACAATAGACTGCATACTTGCCCATCTTTCCAAAACACTTGCATTCACCTCCCTAACAACCTCATCCAGAAACAAATTAAAGAACCATGGAGTCATTACACACCCTTGCCGCAAACCTACATTCACTGAGAACCAACCACTTTCCTCTCTTCCTACACGTACACAAGCCTTACATCCTTGATAAAAACTTTTCACTGCTTCTAACAATTTGCCTTCCACACCATATACTCTTAATACCTTCCATATAGCATCTCTATCAACTCTATCATATGCCTTCTCCAGATCCATAAATGTTACATACAAATCCATTTGCTTTTCTAAGTATTTCTCACATACATTCTCACATACATCCTTCAAAGCAAACACCTGATCCACACATCCTCTACCACTTCTGAAACCACACTGCTCTTCCCCACTCTGATGCTCTGTACATGCCCTCACCCGCTCAATCAATACCCTCCCATATAATTTACCAGGAATACTCAACAAATTTATACCTCTGTAATTTGAGCACTCACTTTTATCCCCTTTGCCTTTGTACAATGGCACTATGCAAGCATTCCGCCAATCCTCAGGCACATGATCATGAGAAATACATACATTAAATAACCTTACCAACCAGTCAACAATACACTCACCCCTTTTTTAATAAACTATACTGCAATACCATCCAAACCCGCTTCCATGCCGGCTTTCATCTTCCGCAAAGCTTTTACTACCTCTTCTCTGTTTACAAAATCATTTTCCCTTACCCCCTCACTTTGCACACCACCTCGACCAAAACACCCTATATCTGCCACTCTATCATCAAACACATTCAACAAACCCTCAAAATACTCACTCCATCTCCTTCTCACATCACCACTACTTGTTATCACCTCCCCATTAGCCCCCTTTACTGAAGTTCCCATTTGTTCCCTTGTCTTACGCACTTTATTTACCTCCTTCCAAAACATCTTTTCTTCTCCCTAAAATTTAATGATGCTCTCTCACCCCAACTCTCATTTGCCCTCTTTTTCACCTCTTGCACCTTTCTCTTGACCTCCTGCCTCTTTCTTTTATACCTCTCCCACTCATTTGCATTATTTCCTAGCAGAAATCATCCAAATGCCTCTCTCTTCTCCTTCACTAATAATCTTACTTCTTCATCCCACCACTCACTACCCTTTCTAATCTGCCCACCTCCTATGTTTCTCATGTCACAAGCATCTTTTGCGCTAGCCATCACTGCTTCCCTAAATACATCCCATTCCTCCCCCACTCCCCTTACCTCCTTAGTTCTCACCTTTTTCCATTCTGTACTCAGTCTCTCCTGGTACTTCCTCACAGAAGTCTTCTTCCCAAGCTCACTTACTCTCACCACTTTTTTCACCCCAACATTCACTCTTCTCTTCTGAAAACCTCTACAAATCTTCACCTTTGCCTCCACAAGATAATGATCAGACATCCCTCCAGTTGCACCTCTCAGCACATTAACATCCAAAAGTCTCTCTTTCGTGCACCTATCAATTAACACGTAATCCAATAAAATTCTCTGGCCATCTCTCCTACATACATATGTAAACTTATGTACATCTCTCTTTTTAAACCAGGTATTCCCAATCATCAGTCCTTTTTCAGCACATAAATCTACAAGCTCTTCACCATTTCCATTTATAACACTGAACACCCCATGTACACCAATCATTCCTTCAACTGCCACATTACTCACCTTTGCATTCAAATCACCCATCACTATAACCCAGTCTCGTGCATCAAAACTACTAACACACCCATTCAGCTGCTCCCAAAACACTTGCCTCTCATGATCTTTCTTCTCATTGCCAGGTGCATATGCACCAATAATCACCCATCTCTCTCCATCCACTTTCAGTTTTACCCATATCAATCTAGTTTACTTTCTTACACTCTATCATATACTCCCACCACTCCTGTTTCAGGAGTAGTGTTACTCCTTCCCTTGCTCTTGTCCTCTCACTAACCCTTGACTTCACTCCCAAGACATTCCCAAACCATTCTTCCCCTTTACCCTTCAGTTTCGTTTCACTCATACCCAAAACATCCAGGTTCCTTTTCTCATACATACTACCTATTTTTCCTTTTTTCTCATCTTGGTTACATCCACACATATTTAGACACCCAAATCTGAGCCTTCGAGGAGGATGAGCACTGCCTGCATGACTCCTTCTTCTGTTTCCCCTTTTAGAAAGTTAAAATACAAGGAGGGGAGGGTTTCAAGTCCCCTGCTCCCATCCCCTTTAGTCGCATTCTATGACACGTGAGGGAAGCATGGGAAGTATAAGTATACATACGTATACTTATGTATATCTCTCTTTTTAAACCAGGTATTCCCAATCACCAGTCCTTTTCCACCACACAAATATACAAGCTCTTCACCATTTCCATTTACAATACTGAACACTTCATGTACACTAATTATTCCCTCAACTGCCACATTACTCACCTTTGCATTCAAATCACTCATCACTATATCCCGGTCTTGTGCATCAAAACTGCTAACACACTCACTCAGCTGCTCCCAAAACACTTGGCTCTCATGATCTTTCTTCTCATGACCAGGTGAATAGGCACCATTAATCAACCATCTCTCTCCATCCACTTTCAGTTTTATCCATATTAATCTAGAGTTTACTTTCTTACTCTATCACATACTCCCACCACTTCTGTTTCAGGAGTAGTGCTACTCCTTCCCTTGCTCTTGTCCTCTCACTAACCCCTGACTTTACTCCCAAGACATTACCAAACCACTCTTCCCCTTTACCTTTACCTTCATTTCACTCAGAGCCAAAACATCCAGGTTCCTTTCCTCAAACATACTACCTATCTCTCCTTTTTTCTCATCTTGGTTTTACATCCACACATATTTAAGACACCCCAATCTGAGCCTTCAAGGAGGATGAGCACTCCCCGCGTTACTCCTTCTTCTGTTTCCCCTTTCAGAAAGTTAAAATACAAGGAGGGAAGAGTTTCTAGCCCCCACTCCCATCCCCTTTAATCGCCTTCTACGACATGCAGGGAAGGCGTGGGAAGTATTTTTTCTCCCCTATCACTTGGGATAAATAATAATAATAATAATAATAATAATAATAATAATAATAATTTATATTTATCTATTTTGCTTTGTCGCTGTCTCCCGCGTTAGCGAGGTAGCGCAAGGAAACAGACGAAAGAATGGCCTAACCCGCCCACATACACATGTATATACATACATGTCCACCCATGCACAATATACATACCTATACATCTCAATGTACACATATATATACACACACAGACATATACATATATACACATGTACATAATTCATACTGTCTGCCTTTATTTGTTCCCATCGCCACCTCGCCACACATGGAATAACAACCCCCTCCCCCCTCATGTGTGCGAGGTAGCGCTAGGAAAAACACCAAAGGCCCCATTCGTTCACACTCAGTCTCTAGCTGTCATGTAATAATGCGCCGAAACCACAGCTCCCTTTCCACATCCAGGCCCCACACACTTTGCATGGTTTAGCCCAGACGCTTCACATGCCCTGGTTCAATCCATTGACAGCACGTCGACCCCGGTATACCACATCGTTCCAATTCACTCTATTCCTTGCATGCCTTTCACCCTCCTGCATGTTCAGGCCCCGATCACTCAAAATCTTTTTCACTCCATCTTTCCACCTCCAATTTGGTCTCCCACTTCTCCTCGTTCCCTCCACCTCTGACACATATATCCTCTTGGTCAATCTTTCCCCACTCATTCTCTCCATGTGACCAAACCATTTCAAAACACCCTCTTCTGCTCTCTCAACCACACTCTTTTTATTTCCACACATCTCTCTCACCCTTACATTACTTACTCGATCAAACCACCTCACACCACATATTGTCCTCAAACATCTCATTTCCAGCACATCCACCCTCCTGCACACAACTCTATCCATAGCCCACGCCTCACAACCATACAACATTGTTGGAACCACTATTCCTTCAAACATACCCATTTTTGCTTTCCGAGATAATGTTCTCGACTTCCAAACATTCTTCAAGGCTCCCAGAATTTTCGCCCCCTCCCCCACCCTATGATTCACTTCCGCTTCCATGGTTCCATCCGCTGCCAGATCCACTCCCAGATATCTAAAACACTTCACTTCCTCCAGCTTTTCTCCATTCAAACTTACCTCCCAATTGACTTGACCCTCAACCCTACTGTACCTAATAACCTTGCTCTTATTCACATTTACTCTTAACTTTCTTCTTTCACACACTTCACCAAACTCAGTCACCAGCTTCTGCAGTTTCTCACATGAATCAGCCACCAGCGCTGTATCATCACCGAACAACAACTGACTCACTTCCCAAGCTCTCTCATCCACAACAGACTGCATACTTGCCCCTCTTTCCAAAACTCTTGCATTCACCTCCCTAACAACCCCATCCATAAACAAATCAAACAACCATGGAGACATCACACACCCCTGCCGCAAACCTACATTCACTGAGAACCAGTCACTTTCCTCTCTTCCTACACGCACACATGCCTTACATCCTCGATAAAAACTTTTCACTGCTTCTAACAACTTGCCTCCCACACCATATACTCTTAATACCTTCCACAGAGCATCTCTATCAACTCTATCATATGCCTTCTCCAGATCCATAAATGCTACATACAAATCCATTTGTTTTTCTAAGTATTTCTCGCATATATTCTTCAAAGCAAACACCTGATCCACACATCCTCTACCACTTCTGAAACCACACTGCTCTTCCCCAATCTGATGCTCTGTACATGCCTTCACCCTCTCAATCAATACCCTCCCATATAATTTACCAGGAATACTCAACAAACTTATACCTCTGTAATTTGAGCACTCACTCTTATCCCCTTTGCCTTTGTACAATGGCACAATGCAAGCATTCCGCCAATCCTCAGGCACCTCACCATGAATCATACATACATTAAATAACCTTACCAACCAGTCATTATAATAATACAGTCACCCCCTTTTTTAATAAATTCCACTGCAATACCATCCAAACCTGCTGCTTTGCCGGCTTTCATCTTCCGTAAAGCTTTTACTACCTCTTCTCTATTTACCAAATCATTTTCCCTAACCCTCTCACTTTGCACACCACCTCGACCAAGACACCCCACATCTGCCACTCTATCATCAAACACATTCGACAAACCTTCAAAATACTCACTCCATCTCCTTCTCACATCACCACTACTTGTTATCACTTCCCCAGGGAAGAAAGAGTTCTACTCTGTACTCCCTGCATCATAGAAAGCAACTAAAGGGGGTGGAGCAGGGACTGGAAACCCCCTCCTCCTCATACTTCAGTTTCTAAAAGAGGAAACAGAAGAAGTACTCATCCTCCTCAAAGGCTCAGACTGGGGTATCTAAATGTGTGAGAATGTAATCAAGATTAGAAGAGAGGAAAAATAGGTGCTCTGCTTGATTGAAACAAAGTAAGGGTACAGTGGAAAAATGGCTTGGAAATGTCTTAAGAGTAGAGTCAGCGCTTGGTGAGAGGACAAGAGCTAAGGAAGGAACAGCACTACTTCTGAAGGAGGAGTTGTGGAAGTGTGTGATAGTGTAAGGAAGTCAATTCTACATCGATGTGGGTAAAATGGAAAGCGGAAGGTGAAAGATGGGTGACTGTCAGTGCATATGCATTCGGCCATGAGAAGAAACATCATGATAGGTAAGTTTTTGGGAGAAGCTGACGGAGTATGTCAGCAGTTTTGATTTATGAATAAGACTGGGTATTAATGATGGAAGACTTAAATGTGAAGGTAAGTAAAATGGCAGATGAGGGTATAATTGGCGTACATAGGGTATTTTGTGATATGGATGGAAATGGAAAACAGCTTGTAGAGTTGTGTGTGGAAAAAGGACTGGTGACTTGGAGGAATATACACAAGTTAATGATGTGAATATGAGAAGTGGTGAGAGGGCATCACTGGATTACATATTAGCTGATAGGCGTGTAAAAGAAAGACAGCTAGGACATCTGATCACTATCTTGTAGAGGTGAGGTTGAAGACTTGTACCGGTTTTTGAAAAAGAAGAAACAATGTCGGGAAGAAGAGAATAAGTAAGTGAAAGAATAAGTAAGTGAACTTAGAAAAGAGACTTGTGTGAAGAAATACCATGAGATATTGAGAGTAGAATGGCAACAGGTGAGAGCACATGAAGCAAGGGGAGTGGGTGAGGAATGGCAGGTATTTAGAGAAGCAGTGATGGCATGTGCAAGAGATGCAAGTGGCATGTGAAAAGTGGGAGGTGGGCAGATCAGAAAGAGGAATGAGTGGCGGGATGAGGAAGTAAACGTGCTAGTGAAAGAGAAAAGAGAAACATTTCAGCAATTCTCACAAGTAAGGAATGCAAATGATTGGTAGAATTATAAGAGAAAACAGCATGAGGCCAAGAGGAAAGGGCATGAGTTAAAAAGAAGGCAAATGAGAGTTGGGGTGGGAGAGTATCAACAAACTTTTGGGAGAATAATAAGATGCCTTGAAAGGAAGTAAATAAAGAGCAAAAGACAAGAGAACAACTAGGTACAAAGAGGGAAGTGAAAACAGGTAGTAGTGAAGTGAGTAGGAAATGGAGTGAGTCTTCTGAAGGACTGCTGTTTGTGTTTGATGATAGAGTGGCAGATGTAAGGTGTTTTGGTCAGAGTGGTATGTGAAATAAGAGTCATGAAGAGTAGTTAGGTAAAGAAGGAAGAGGAGTAAGAGCTCTGAGTGAGATGAATTGCAGGAAGGCGATGAGAGTGGATGGTATAGCATGTTGATTTATCAAGAAAGGGAGTGACTGTGTTGTTAATCGGTTGGTAGGGATTTTCAATGTATGTAAGGATTTTATGGATCATTGGATCATGGTGAGGTGCCTGAGGATGGGCAAAATGCATGTATAGCGCCAGTTTATAAAGGCAAGGGGATAAAGCTGAGTGTTCAAACTACAGAGGTATGTGCTGGTAAGATGTATGGAGGGTTATTGATTGAGAGGGTGAAGTCATGTACAGAGCATCAGACTAGGGAGGAGTACAGTAGTTTCAGAAGAGGAAGAGGATATGAGGATCAGGTGTTTGTCTTGAAGAATGTGTGTGAGAAATACAAAGAAGAACAGACGGATCTGTATGAGGCATTTAGGGATCTGGAGAAGGCATATGACAAGGTTGATAGAGATGCTTTTTGGAAGGTCTTAAGAATATATGATGTGAGAGGAAAGTTGCTGGAAGCAGTGAGAAGTCTTATAAAGGTTTGTATGTGTGTGAGTAGGAAGAAAGGAGAGTGAATGGTTCCAAGACTGGTCTGCAGCAGGGGTGTGTTACGTCACCATAGTTGTTTCATTTGTTTATGGACGGGCTGGGGAGGAAGGTAAATGCAAGTCTAGGAGTGAGAGGCAAGCATGTGGTCTGTGGGGGATGAAAGGGCTTGGAAAGTGAGTTAGTTGTTGTTTGCTGATGATACACCACTGGTGGCAGATTCTAGAGAGAAACTAGAAAAGTTGCTGGAAAACAGAAATTGGCTTAGTTTTATTTGTTCCTGCAGCATTGCTCCAGCCAAGAATTGTTACCCTATCTTTAGAATCCTTACTTCCAGATGGAGACTCCTCAACATCTTGGGCAAGGAATTTTCGTGGCATACAATGCCAATACAGGGCACATTTGTCAGCATTATACACTTGTTCTGGGGCTATGATAAATTAACAGGACTGTTAATTATGTCAGCTGCAGTGTAAACAGATTTTGGCACCTTAGCACTGCTGACAGCGCCATCCTGGTGCCAGATCCACAAACTAATGGCAGCAGATTCAAAATGTGCTGGACTGAGGGAATTGCCCGACTACAGAGTGAATGTGAATAAAAGCAAGGTTAGCAGGGTAGAGGGAAAGGTTAGCTGGGGTGTGAGTTTAAATGGAGAAAAATTGGAGGAAGTGAAGTGTTCTAGATATCTGGGAGTGAACTTGACAGCAAATGGAACCATGGTAGCAGAAGTGAGTCACAGGGATGGTAAGGGGGTGAAGGTCTGGAAGCACTGAGTGAATAATGTGTGGAAAGAGAGAACATTATCAGGGAAGGCAAAAATGGGTACGCTGGAAGGAATGGTAATTCTAACAATATTATATCATATGGATGCGAGCGTGTAGAGGAGGGGGATGTGCTGGAAATGAAATGTTTGAGGACAAGATATAGCATGAAGTGGTTTGATCACATGAATAATGAAAGAGTAAGAGAGATATGCAGTAATAGATACTGTAGAGTGTGGCTGAGAGAGCAGAAGAGGACATGCTGAAATGGTTTGAATATATGAAGAGAAAATGTGAGGAAAGGTTGACAAATAGAGTACATGTGTCAAAAGTGGAGGGAACAAGGAGAATGGGGAGACCAAACAGATGGAAAGACACACTGAAAAAGATTTTGAGTGATTGGGGTCTGAACATGCAGAAGGGTGAAAGATGTACATCCAGGATAAACCATGGAAAGGATTGTATAGCCTAATTGTGGACAGGGAGCTGTGGTTTAAAGTGCATTACACATGACAGTTGTACACAGGGAGCTATGGTTTAAGTGCAGTACACATGACAGTTAGAGACTGGTGGTGAGCTGATGTGGCCTTTTTCTGTCTGTTCCTATTGCTACTCTGCTAATGCAGGAAATGACAATCAAGGATGAAAAAAATATTGGTAATAATAATAATAATAATAATAATAATAATAATAATAATAATAATAAATAAAATAAAAAGATTGTGGTTGAAAGAGTAGAAGAGGATGCACTGAAATGGTTTGGATATATGGAGAGAATGAATGAGGAAAGGTTGACGAAGAGGATACATGTGTCAGAGATGAAGGGAACACACAGAAGGGGGACACCAAATTGGAGGTGGAAGGATCTAGTGAAAAAGATTTTCAGCGATCAGGGCCTGAACATACTGGAGGATGAGAGGCATGCAAGGGATAGAGTGAACTGGTGCAATGTGGTATACCAGGGTTGAAATGCTGTCAATGGTCTGAACCAGGGCATGTGAAACATCTGAGGTAAACCATGGAAAGGTCTGCAGGGCCTGGATGTGAATAGGGAGCTGTGGTTTCGATGCATTACACATGACAGCTAAAGACTGAGTGTGAACAAATGTGGCTTTTTTTTAATGTATTTTCCTGGCACAACCTCATTGAAGCAGGGGGTAGTGATGCTATTTCCTGTGGGGCGGGGTAAAGCCAGGAATAGATGAAGGCAAGCAAATATGATTATGTTCATGTGTATATATGTATATGTCTGTGTATGCATATGTGTGTATGTTGATATGCATATGTATGGATATGTGCATGTATGGGCATTTATGTGTAAATGAGTGGATGGGCCGTTCTCTGTCTGTTTCCTGGCGCTATCTCGCTGATGTGGGAAACAGCGATTAAGTATAATAATAAAATAAAAACAGCGATTAATTATAATAATCATAAAATTAAAAAATCAGTAATAATAATAATAGTAATAATAATAATGATAATAATAATGATAAAAAAAACCTGCTTTTAACAACAGCAGATTCATTATTACACTTCATGAAGAGAAAACATTCCAAAATGATTACCTTATTCACAGAGTCATTAAGATGTTCATTGCTAATTCTATATTTCTTTAATAGAAATCTAACATTTTGGGGCAAAACAGCAGGATTAGCTGGTAATTTTTTCAGCTGCCTACGAGCAGCTGAAAAAAATACTAGCTAATCCTGTGCTTTCAACCACAGCAGAATCATTATTACACTTCAAGAAGAAATACATTCCCAAATGATTACCTTATTCACAGAGCCATTAAGTTGTTCACTGCTAATTTCATATTTCTTTAATAAAAATCTAACATTTTGGGGCAAAACAGCAGGATTAGCTAGTAATTTTTTCAGCTGCCTATGGGCAATAAATAGCTCTCATCATCTAGAGAGCTGAAACCTCTCTCTACTCTTTCAAAAGGCTGAAACTTATGTCTTAATCCAAATGAATTACTTCATTTTTCTACTAATGAATATTTCTGGATGAATCGCATTACCTAGGCACTTGTAAACATACTTAGAGATAGCAATCTCATCACCTTTAATTAGCCAAAAACCCTGTCCATATATCTGATACAACTACTTTAGGTGCCTCCATGAATACCTCTCCCTCCCTTTATAATTGTTTGATATGACGATCACAGCTTCCCATTCTCCAAGCTGAGAGTTGGTTCTGCACATTCCCTAACTCAACAGCAATACACAATCAAATGCACGTACATTTAATATACCAGTCACTAGAAAATTATACGACATTTTTTAAGGCAACTTTTCTTTTCGTAAAGATGATCAAAGTTCCCTTGAAGCTACTCCAAAAATGTCTAAGGAAAGACTGAGAACTCCCTTAACACTTGAATTAAGCAGGATATATAGAGGACACAACACAGGAACCATGACAACAGATATATATGAAAAAATCAAATAATACACAGTGGAGCTTGAGCAGGTGGCAACCCATTATATGAAGCCTTAATTTCAATATTACTTGATATGAACAGGAGGAAAGGGAGAATTATTGTTTCTGATAATCTCTTATTCCACTTACAGTAGAGCCTCCGTAAAAAGTAGAAACCAACAAAGCTAATTCCTAAAGGAATAATCTGTTTTGATAAAAAAAACAAATAAAAAACATATTCTGTACAATGGCAAGCAAATATAACAAATGAAACCTCCAGCCTGCTTGGGAAAACATATGAAAGTCAAAGAAGTCTAAAAGCATCGCCCAAGCATCCATTTAAATAAGGCAAATAAAAAAATAAGCATAAGGCAAATTTATACACTGAGGTGATTTAAGCTTAAAAGTATTTTACATAAGAACAAAGCATATGGGATTAACTATACAATAACACAAAAAAGTCCAGGAAAGAATTCTATGGAAATATCTAAACACAATCTAAGCAATCACTGGCCATAATTATAATACACACAACTATTCAACTAACTAATATTCAGGACTTAACAATAAGTGAAAACTCACTGATTTACTTACAAAAAAAAAAAAAAAAATTCAAGAAAAACTTGCAGAAAACCAACTAACCTTTGAGTATGTTGCTCATCATTGGTGACGCGGGCATGTAAACATCTACAGGAACAGACAGGCAAGCGGTCAATGGTATAAATAAGCTCGCAACATAACAAATAAGGTGAGATGGGCAAGGGTGCAAGATTTCACATAAAGTACATCCGAAAAAGGAAAAATGTACTTGACTTTGGTTTGGAATAAACTTGAAATAATGATGTTGCAGGACAGTTAAGTCATGTCATAATAAGTTATTGCAGGACAGTTAGTCATGTTCTATTAATTATTATGTTAACTGTAATGCATATACATGTAAGCATATAGAAGCAAATGAAATGGTACAACATGCAAGTCTTAGGTAATTTCAGCAAACCAGTAGCTAACTCCAATAGAATTGTATCAACCAGAATCATGATTCCTGACCACTATTTCTATTGCATTATTTCATCTTTACTCATTCTTATTTCCTTAATTACATAATCTATATTACAAAATTCTGGTTTCCTTGACTCCTGGATAGTACTGGCATACTTATGTCCTGCAGGGGACTGTTGTCTTCCTCATGCAGTATCTTGTTTACCCTTCATGCACTGTATTCTGCATTTGTGGGTTTTCAGTAAAAAAAAAAAAAAAAAAAAAAAAAAGTGAAGTCTGCAGTACCTTGCAAAATATAATACTATATCATGCAAATGTTGAGAAGTGAATACACTGTAAGCAATTACTGCCATCCTTAAAAATGCCTCTACACATAAGCACATGGTCCATCATCATAAGTTTTCTACATATCAATATTTCATATAAATAGATGATTGATGATATATAAGCAATGAGGCAGAAGACCATGTTAGCTGCAATGTAACAGTCCACTTTAGTATCTACATGTGTCTGGGTGAGGGGGTGAACAACAGTAGCTTAACTAGTTTACATCTGTGTTCTTCCATATTAAATGATATTCCAGCAGAAAAATAACAGTAGAAGCTCAGTTTATCATACCAAATTTGCATTCCCAATTTTACCTCTAAATGAAAAAGTAAAAAATACAAATACACTAAAACTTCCTTAATCTAGAGAACTGGACATAGATTTAAAAAGAAATACCTCTATCAGCAAATACAGGTACACCATCGATTTTCAGCGCTCTTGGTTCCAAAGCATTGCCAGATTAACCATTTTGCCAGACCAACCAAGGTCATATAATAATAATTCATCAACACACCTCTAACCCACTAATTATACATCTACCATGTGTCTAAAGTATACCATGGACTGCCAGAAATTTACATTAAACAAATAATAAATGTTTGAGCACTCTAAGATGGTAAGTCCATTCTTAGAGTGTTTGAATCCTGTGGGGTCTTCTTCGTCCTCTACTGTTAGTGCTTTCCTAGGTGTGTATCAACAGAATAATGCAGTTTCATCTACATTATACACCTGCTCAGGACTGAGGTGCCCATCAGCTACGAGTTTTGCAAATTTGTCAACATACTTGGCAGTTCCTTCGTGATTTGCAGACCGATTTTCTCTGCACACTTTATTCATGGAAAGTCCATGATGTTTCTTGAATCTTTGAAGCCATCCTTCACTATAGTCACGTTCATGATGCAACTGAAGTTCTTTATGGAACAACTTAGCCTGGTCAATTATCATGCTACCTGATAAGTCCATTCCATCACTCCGGCGCAGTCAAAACCATTCTATCATCACTCAATCGTGTTGAGTACTCTTACCATCTTTCATAGCTTTTCTAATCGTCATTTGCTTCTTGAAATTGCTGTCTGCATAGAATTCCAATATTTTCACTCTTTGCTTCTTTATATCATAAACTGTTGACGAACCAATACTGTAGATGTCACACAGCTTACACAGTGAAACACCACGGTCCATTTTTTTTCTACAGTTCTACTTTATCTTGGATTGAATTGGACTGGTGTTTATGTTTGACACCACAACTGACACTCTTGTATGTCTTAGAAGCCACAGCTAGGGTTATAATTAAGCAAAATAAGCTAAGAGTCTCACAGAATTGAGGTATCTCCACCAACAAGTGGTGTAAAGAATGTAAATAAGCATGCCCTACACACAATGCCGTCTGTGGCTGCCCAGTAAACTAGTCTGGTGGCCGCAGTAATTTCAAATTCTCTCACATGATTTTGTCCAGACTAAAGGAGGTGCTGAACCATCGGCTGCCGAAAATTCGGTGGTGTACCTGTACTTGAATGCAGGTAAATTAATGTATAAAAAAAAGTTACCACTAAATCAGTTAATCTGACAATGAAACATGATTATATGATAATCTCATCACAGTATCATGTTTAGAATATCAAATAATGTCAAAAAACAAACATCAGTGACCACCATATGCTACTTCCATGGGTGGTACCTTCTCAAGCAATGGCTTTCATGTAAAAGTCATCCACTCTGTGCCTTCGTAGGTGAATAAGAAAGTGCTAATTTTTCTTGAACCTACAAAATTTTTTTTATTGAAATGTCAAGTGAAAAGTACTATATAAACATTGATTATTTAACAACAGCTAACTACATCTGTGCCATACTAGATTTTTGAGAAGATACCACTGATTCTAACTTTAAAAACTTTATGTTCAGGCCCCAATTGCTAAAAATCTTTTTCAATGCATCCTTCCACCTCCAATTTGGTCTCCTGCTTCCCCTTGCTCCCTCCACCTCTGACACATATATCCTCTTTGTCAGTCTTTCCTCACTCATTCTCTCCATATGTCCAAACCATTTCAACAAACCCTCTTCTGCTCTCAACCACACTCTTTTTATTTCCACACATCTCTCTTGCCCTTTCATTACTTACTCGATCAAACCACCTCACACCACATAGTGTCCACAAACATTTCATTTCCAACACATCCACCCTCCTCTGTACAACCTATCTATATATAAACCATACTTCACAACCATATAACATTGTTGGAACTACTACTCCTTCAAACATACCCATTTTTGCTCTCCAAGATAATGTTCTCTCCTTCCACACATTCTTAATTCCTCCCAGAACCTTTGCCCTCTCCCCGCCCTGTGACTCACTTCTGCTTCCATGGTTACACTTGCTGCTAAGTCCACTCCCAGATACTTAAAACACTTCACTTCCTCCAATATTTCTCCATTCAAATTTACATCCCAATTTACTTGTCCCTCAACCCTACTGAACCTAATAACCTTGCTCTCATTCACATTTACTCTCAACTTTCTCCTTTCAAACACTTTTCCAAACTCAGTCACCAACTTCTGCAGTCTCTCACTCGAATCAGCTACTACAGCTGTAACAATGGCAAACAACAACAGACTCACTTCCCAGGCCCTCTCATCCCCAACAGATTGCATACTCGCTCCTCTCTCTAAAAATATCGCCATTACCTCCCTAACCACCCCATCTATAAACACATTAAACAACCATGGGGACATCACACGCCCCTGCCACAGACAGACATTCACTGAAAACCAATCACTTTCCTCTCTTCCTAGTCATACACATGCCTTACATCCTTGGTAAAAAGGTTTCATGGTTTCTAGCAACTTACCTCCCACACCATATACTCTTAAGACCTTCCACAAAGCATTTCTATCAACTCTTATATGCCTTCTCCAGATCCATAAATGCTACATACAAATCCATCTGTTTTTCCAAGTATTTCTCACACACATTTTCAAAGCAAACACCTGATCCACACATCCTCTATCTTTTCTGTAACTATACTCCTCTTCCCCAATCTGATGCTCTGTACATGCCTTCACCCTCTCAATTAATAAATGCCCATATAATTTCCCAGGAATAATCAACAAACATATGCTTCTGTAGTTTTGAACACTCACCTTTATACCTTTTGCCTTTGTACATTGGCACTATGCATGCATTCCACCAATCGTCAGTCACTTCACCATGATCCATACATACAATGAAGATCCTTACCAGCCAATCAACAACACATTCACCCTCATTTTTAATTAATTGCACTGCAATATCATCCAAACCTGCTACCCTGCCTTGATTTCATCTTCCCCAAAGCTTTCACTACCTCTCCTCTCTTAACCAAACCATTCTCCCTGGCCTTCTCACTTTGCACAACACCGTGAACAAAAGATCCTATATCTGCCACTCTATCATCAAACACATTCAACAAACCTTTAAATACTCACTCGATCTCCTTTTCATTTTAACACTGCCTATTATTACTTTCCCATTTATATATTATTATCATTCTATTGTTATACTTAATCACCGTTTCCCCCATCAGCAAGGTAGCACAGGAAACAGACGAAGAATGGCCCATCCACTCATATACATATATGTATATATACATGAATGCCCATACATGCACATAGACATATCAACATATATACATACACATACAAAGGCATATACATATATACGAACGTACATATTCATACTTGCTTGCCTTCATCCATTCCTGGCACCACCCTACCCCACAGGGTGGTGCCTGTTTCAGCTAGGTAGTGCCAGGAAAACAGACAAAAAAGGCCACATTCATTCATGCTCAGGCTCTAGCCGTTATGTGTAATGGACTGAAACCACAAGTCCCTATCCACATCCAGGCCCCACTTCAGTGAGAGTTCAGATTATTCTTTTTATTAATATTTTACAATGCACAATACAGATGTTTAATGCAAATTATCTGCCTCATTAGGTGTAAACAATGCACAAAGTTCCCAATCCCAAAACCAGCACTTTATGAACAGTTCATACATGTTGAGGCTGACTGTCTTTGCTGAACATGTTGGGCATTGAGTACTGTAAAGAACTAATAAAGAGATTTATCTGAACTCGTACTGAAGTGCAAAAGTGAAATCGCACTTCAATAGGATATCAGATAATTCTCTTTACTTGTATTTATAATACACGATACCATGATTCAAGGGACAATTTGCCTCATCAGGAGTAAACACTTCATAAAGTTTCTAATCCTAACACCCACGCTTTCTGAATTGTTTATACCTAATGAGGTGGATTGTCTTCACAAAACATGAGTATCGTGCATCATAAAGCACTACTTAAGAGATTCATCTGAACTCCTACTGAAGTACGATTTCACGATCAATATCATCACAGACAAGTTAGCTGAGATGTAAGTTTGAATGGAGAAAAATTAGAGGAAGTGAAGTGTTTTAGATATCTGGGAGTGGACTTAGCAGCAAATGAAAGTTGGAAGGGGGAAGTGATCAAAGGGTGGGGGAGGGGGCGAAAGTTCTAGGGGCATTGAAAAATGTGTGGAGGGCAAGAACATTATCTCGAAAGTAAAAATGGGTATGCTTGAAGGAATAGTGGTTTCAAAAAATGTTATATGGTTGCCAGGCATGGGCTATAGATAAAGTTGTGGGAGAGAAGGGTGGATGTGGTTGAAATGAGATGTTTGAGGACAATATGTGGTGTTAGGTGGTTTGATCGATAAGTAATGAAAGGGTAAGAGAAATGTGTGGTAATAAAAAGAGTGTGGTTGAGAGAGAGAAGAGGGTGTTTTGAAATGGTCTGGTCACATGGAGAGAATGAGTGAGGAAAGATTGACAAAGAGGTATATGTGGGCAGATGGGGGAGGAACGAGGCGAAGCAGGACACCAAATTGGTGGGGGAAAGATGGAGTTTGAAAGATTTTGAGCGATCGGGGTCTGAACCAGCAGGAGGGTGAAAGGCGTGCAAGGAATGAAGTGAATTGGAACAATGTGGTATACCGGGTCGACATGCTGTCAATTGATTGAACCAGGGCATGTGAAGCGTCTGGGGTAAACAATGGAAAGTTTTTGTGGGCCCTGGTTTGGAAAGGGAGCTGTGGTTTCAGTGCATTATATATGACCGCTAGAGAATGTTGTGAACGAATGTGGTCTTTGTTGTCTTTTCCTAGTGCTATCTCGCGTGGCATGTGGGCAGTAGGGGTTGTCATTTCATGTGTGGCGGGGCGGCGACCGGAATGAATAAAGGCAGTAAGTATAGATTAGTACATGCTATATAAAGTATGTCTGTGTATGTATTTCATATGTATATGTTGAATGGAAGAAAAACTGGAGGAAGTGAAGTGTTTTAGATTATATATATATATATATATATATATAATATATATATATATATAAAATATATATATATATATATATATATATTTTTTTTTTTTTATACTTTGTGGCTGTCTCCCGCGTTTGCGAGGTAGCGCAAGGAAACAGACGAAAGAAATGGCCCAACCCCCCCCCCATACACATGTATATACATACGTCCACAAAACCCCAAATATACATACCTACACAGCTTTCCATGGTTTACCCCAGAACGCTTCACATGCCTTGATTCAATCCACTGACAGCACGTCAGCCCCGGTATACCACATCGCTCCAATTTACTCTGTTCTTGCCCTCCTTTCACCCTCCTGCATGTTCAGGCCCCGATCACACAAAATCTTTTTCACTCCATCTTTCCACCTCCAATTTGGTCTCCCTCTTCTCCTTGTTCCCTCCACCTCCGACACATATATCCTCTTGGTCAATCTTTCCCCCACTCATTCTCTCCATGTGCCCAAACCACTTCAAAACACCCCCTTCTGCTCTCTCAACCACGCTCTTTTTATTTCCACACATCTCTCTTACCCTTACGTTACTCACTCGATCAAACCATCTCACACCACACATTGTCCTCAAACATCTCATTTCCAGCACATCCATCCTCCTGCGCACAACTCTATCCATAGCCCACGCCTCGC
This sequence comes from Panulirus ornatus, assembly GCF_036320965.1. Classification (NCBI taxonomy): domain Eukaryota; kingdom Metazoa; phylum Arthropoda; class Malacostraca; order Decapoda; family Palinuridae; genus Panulirus; species Panulirus ornatus. Next base: position 23,702,856 of record NC_092252.1, on the reverse strand, counting down.
AACCATACAACATGTTGGAACCACTATTCCTTCAAACATAACCCATTTTTGTTTTCTGAGATAATGTTCTCGACTTCCACACATTCTTCAAGGCCCCCAGAATTTTCGCCCCCTCCCCCACCCTATGATCCATTTCCGTTTCCATGGTTCCATCCGCTGCCAATCCACTCCCAGATATCTAAAACACTTCACTTCCTCCAGTTTTCTCCATTCAAACTCACCTCCCAATTGACTTGCCCCTCAACCCTACTGTACCTAAAAACCCTTTGCTCTTATTCACATTTACTCTTAACTTTCTTCTTCCACACACTTTACCAAACTCAGTCACCAGCTTCTGAGTTTCACACATGAATCAGCCACCAGCGCTGTGTCGTCAGCGAACAACAACTGACTCACTTCCCAAGCTCTCTCATCCCCAACAGACTTCATACTTGCCCCTCTTTCCAAAACTCTTGCATTTACCTCCCTAAAAAACCCCATCCATAAACAAATTAAACAACCATGGAGACATCACACACCCCTGCCGCAAACCTACATTCACTGAGAACCAATCACTTTCCTCTCTTCCTACACGTACACATGCCTATATATATATATATATATATATTATATTATAAAATATATATAATATATTTTATATATATATATTATTTACTGGGAATAGGGACAAAGAATACTTCCCACGTATTCCCTGCATGTCGTAGAAGGCGACTAAAAGGGAAGGGAGCGGGGGGCTGGAAATCCTCCCCTCTCAGTTTTTTTTAATTTTTTTAAAAAAAAGAACAGAGAAGGGGCCAAAGGGGAGGATATTCCCTCAAAGGTCCAGTCCCCCTGTTATTAACGATACCTGCTAACGCGGAAATGGCGAATAGTGTGAAAAATATATAATATATATATAATATATATATATATAATATATAATATATATATATAAAATTATATGTTTTCCATGGTTGTTTAATTTGTTTATGGATGGGGTTGTTTAGGGAGGTGAATGCAAGAGTTTTGGAAAGAGGGGGCAAATATGAAGTCTGTTGGGAACGAGGAGAGCTTGGGAAGTGAGTCAGTTGTTGTTCGCTGATGATACATTGCTGGTGGCTGATTCATGTGAGAAACTGCAGAAGCTGGTGACTGAGTTTGGTAAAGTGTGTGAAAGAAGAAAGTTAAGAGTAAATGTGAATAAGAGCAAGGTTATTAGGTACAGTAGGGTTGAGGGTCAAGTCAATTGGGAGGTGAGTTTGAATGGAGAAAAACTGGAGGAAGTGAAGTGTTTTAGATATCTGGGAGTGGATCTGGCAGCAGATGGAACCATGGAAGCGGAAGTGGATCATAGGGTGGGAGGGGGCGAAAATTCTGGGAGCCTTGAAGAATGTTGGAAGTCAGAACATTATCTCGGAAAGCAAAAATGGGTATGTATGAAGGAATAGTGGTTCCAACAATGTTGTATGGTTGCGAGGCGTGGGCTATGGATAGAGTTTGCGCAGGAGGATGGATGTGCTGGAAATGAGATGTTTTGAGGGCAATGTGTGGTGTGAGGGGGTTTGATCGAGTGGTAACGTAAGGGTAAGAGAGATGTGTGGAAATAAAAAGAGCGTGGTTGAGAGAAACAAAGAGGGGGTTTTGAAATGGTTTGGGCACATGGAGAGAATGATGAGGAAAGATTGACCAAGAGGATATATTGTGTCGAGGTGAGGGGAAAGAGGGGAAGAGGGAAACCAAAATTGGGGGTGGAAAGATGGAGTGAAAAAGATTTTGTGTGATCGGGGCCTGAACATGCAGGAGGGTGAAAGGAGGGTAAGGAATAGAGTGAATTGGATCGATGTGGTATACCGGGGTTGACGTGCTGTCAGTGGATTGAATCAGGGCATGTGAAGCGTCTGGGGTAAACCATGGGGAAAACTGTGTAGGTATGTATATTTGCGTGTGTGGACGTATGTATATACATGTGTTTTGGGGGGGTTGGGCCATTTCTTTCATCTGTTTCCTTGCGCTACCTTGCAAATGCGGGAGACAGCGACAAAGCAAAAAAGAAAAAAAAAAAAAATATATATGATAGAGTTGATAGAGATGCTCTGTGGAAGATTTTTAAGAATATATGGTGTGGGAGGCAAGTTGTTAGAAGCAGTGAAAAGTTTTATCAAGGATGTAAGCATGTGTTTCGTGTAGGAAGAGAGGAAAGTGATTGGTTCTCAGTGAATGTAGGTTTTGGGAGGGGAGTGTGATGTCTCCATGGGTTTTTTAATTTGTTTATGGATGGGGTTGTTAGGGAGTAAATGCAAGAGTTTTGGAAAAAAGGGGCAAGTATGAAGTCTTTGGGGATGAGAGAGCTTGGGAAGTGAGTCAGTTGTTGTTCGCTGATGATACAGCGCTGGTGGGTGATTTATGTGGGAAACTGCAGAATCTGGTGACTGAGTTTGGTAAAGTGTGTGAAAAAAAAAGTTAAGAGTAAATGTAAAAAGAGCAAGGTTATTAGGTACAGTAGGGTTGAGGGTCAAGTCAATTGGAGGTGAGTTTGAATGGAGAAAAACTGGAGGAAGTGAATGTTTTAGATATCTGGGAGTGGATCTGGCAGCGGATGGAACCATGGAAGCGGAAGTGGATCATAGGTGGGGGAGGGGGCGAAAATTCTGGGGCCTGATGAATGTTTGGAAATCGAGAACATTATTTCGGAAAGCAAAAATGGGTATGTTTGAAGGAATAGTGGTTCCAACAATGTTGTATGGTTGCGAGGCGTGGGCTATGGATAGAGTTGTGGCAGGAGGATGGATGTGCTGGAAATGAGATGTTTGAGGACAATGTGTGGGTGAGTGGTTTGATCAGTGAGTAACGTAAGGGTAAGAGAGATGTGGGGGAAATAAAAAGAGCGTGGTTGAGAGAGCAAAGAGGGTGTTTTGAAGTGGTTTGGGCACATGGAGAGATGAGTGAGGAAAGATTGACCAAGAGGATATATGTGTCGGAGGTGGAGGAACGAGGAGAAGAGGGAGACCAAATTGGGGGTGGAAAGATGGAGTGAAAAAGATTTTGTGTGATGGGGGCCTGAACATGCAGGAGGGGGAAAGGAGGGCAAGGAATAGAGTGAATTGGAGCGATGTGGTAAAACCGGGGTTGACGTGCTGTCAGTAGATTGAATCAAGGCATGTGAAGTTCTGGGGTAAACCATGGAAAGCTGTGTAGGTATGTATATTTGCTTTGTGTGGACGTAGTATATACATGTGTATGGGGGGGGGTTGGGCCATTTCTTTCGTCTGTTTCCTTGTGCTACCTCGCAAACGCGGGAGACAGCGACAAAGTATAATAAAAAAAAAAATATATAATATATATCTTTTTCTTTCATACTATTCACCTTTTTCCCGCGTTAGCAAGGTAGCGTTAAGAACAAGGACGGGGCCTTGGGGGAATATCCTCACCTGGCCTCGTTCTCTGTTCCTTCTTTTGGAAAATAAAAAAAAAAAAACGAGAGGGGAGGATTTCCAGCCCCCGCTCCCTCCCCTTTTAGTCGCCTTCTATGACACGCGGGAATACGTGGGAAGTATTCTTTCTCCCCTATCCCCAGGGATATAAATATATATATATATATATATATATATATATATATAATATAAAATATATATATATAAAATATATATTACGCGGAGACAGCGACAAAGTATAAAAAAAAAAAAAAAAAAAAATATATATATATATAAAATATAATATATATATATTTTATATATATAAAATAAAGTGCGTAAGACAAGGAGCAAATGGGAACTTAAAGTGAAGGGCGCCAAAGGGGGAGGTGATAACAAGTAGTGGGGATTGGAAGGAGAGGGAAAGTGATATTTTGAAGTTTGTTGAATGTTTTGATGATAGAGTGGCAGATATAGGGGGTCTTGGTCGAGGTGGTGTGCAAAGTGAGAGGGTTAGGAAAATGATTTGGTAAACAGAGAAAAGGTTTTTTTAAAAGCTTTGCGGAAGATGAAAACTGGCAAGGCAGCAGGTTTGGATGGTATTGCAGTGGAATTTATTAAAAAAAGGGGTGACTGTATTATTGACTGGTTGGTAAGGTTATTTAATGTATGTATGACTCATGGTGAGGTGCCTGAGGATTGGCGGAATGCATGCATAGTGCCATTGTACAAAGGCAAAGGGGATAAAAGTGAGTGCTCAAATTACAGAGGTATAAATTTGTTGAGTATTCCTGGTAAATTTATGGGAGGGTATTGATTGAGAGGGGGAAGGCATGTAAAAGAGCATCAGATTGGGGGAAAAGCAGTGTGGTTTCAGAAGTGGTAGAGGATGTGTAAAACAGGTATTTGCTTTGAAGAATGTATGTGAGAAATACTTAGAAAAGGAAATGGATTTGTAAAGTAGCATTTATGGATCTGGAGAAGGGAAAATGATAGAGTGGATAGAGATGCTCTGTGGAAGGTATTAAGAATATATGGTGTGGGAGGAAAGTTGTTAGAAGCAGTGAAAAGTTTTTTATCGAGGATTATGACATGTGTACGTATAGGAAGAGAGGGAAAGTGATTGGTTCTCAGTGAATGTAGGTTTTGCGGCAGGGTGTGTGATGTCTCCATGGTTTTTTAATTTGTTTATGGATGGTGTTGTTTTGGGAGGTAAATGCAAGAGTTTTGGAAAGAGGGCAAGTTTTGAACCCGTTGGGGATGAGAGAGCTTGGGAAGTGAGTCAGTTGTTGTTTGCTGATGATATAGCGCTGGTGGCTGATTCATGCGAGAAACTGTAGAAGCTGGTGACTGAGTTTGGTAAAGTTGTGAAAAAAAGAAAGCTAAGAGTAAATGTGAATAAGAGCAAGGTTATTAGGTACAGTAGGGTTGAGGGGCAAGTCAATTGGGAGGTAAGTTTGAATGGAGAAAAACTGGAGGAAGTAAAGTGTTTTAGATATCTGGGAGTTGGATCTGGCAGCGGATGGAACCATGAAGCGGAAGTGGATCATAGGGTGGGGAGGGGCAAAAATTTCCTGGAGTCTTGAAGAATGTGTGGAAGTCGAGAACATTATTTCAGAAAGCAAAAATGGGTATGTTTGAAGGAATAGTGGTTCCAACAATGTTGTCTGGTTGGAGGCGTGGGCTATGGATAGAGTTGTGTGCAGGAGGATGGATGTCCCTGAAATGAGATGTTTGAGGACAATGTGTGGTGTGAGGTGGTTTGATCGAGAAAGTAACTAAGGGAAAGGGAGAGATGTGTGAAATAAAAAGAGCGTGGTTGAGAGAGCAGAAGAGGGTGTTTTGAAATGGTTTGGGCACATGGAGAGAATGAGTGAGGAAAGATTGACCAAGAGGATATATTTTGTCGGAGGTGGAGGGAACGAGGAAAAAGGGAGACCAAATTGGAGGTGGAAAGATGGAGTAAAAAAAGATTTTGTGTGATCGGGCCTGAACATGCGGGAGGGTAAAGGGAGGCAAGGAATAGAGTGAATTGGAGCGATGTGGTATACTGGGGTTGACGTGCTGTCAGTGATTGAATCAGGGCATGTGAAGCTTCTGGGTAAACCATGGAAAGCTGTGTGGGTATGTATATTTGCGTTTGTGGACGTATTAAATATACATGTGTATGAGGGTGGGTTGGGCCATTTCTTTCGTCTGTTTCCTTGCGCTACCTCGCAAACGCGGGAGAAAGCGGCAAAAAATATATATTAATATATATATATATATATATTTTAAAAACATTCATACGTGATTGCCTTCTATTCATTCCTGGTACCATCCCACCCCACAGGAAACAGCACCACCATCCCCTGCTTCAGCAAGATAGCACCAGGAAAATAAGACAAAAAAGGCCAGATTTGTTCACGCTGTCTATAGCTGTCCTGTGTAATGCATCGAAACCACTCTCCTTATCTACATCCAGGTCCCACAGACCCTTCCCTGGTTTACTCCAAGCGTTTCACATGCCCTGGTTCAGCCCATGACCACACGTCGACCCATGTATACACAATGTTCCAATTCACTCTATATGTATTTTGGGAAAAAGGATCACAATTTTGCACATGATCAAGATTTCCAAATGACTCCACAGGGAAAATGAAACACGATACGGAGTACACTCCTCCTGAGAAAGGAGTTCTGGAATATGTGAAAAAAGTTTATGAAAGTAAATTCTAGACTGATATGGGTAAAACTGAAAGTGATTGGGGGAGAGTGGGTCCCTTTTGGGTGCCAAATGCACCTGGTCATGAGAAGAAAGATCATGAGAGGTAATGTTTTGGGAGCAGCTGAGTGAGTGTGTTAGTAGTTTTGACGCACGAGACTGGGTTATAGTGATGGGGGATTCGAATGCAAAGGTGAGTAATGTGGCAGTTGAGGTATAATTGGTGTACATCGGGTGTTCACTGCTGTAAATGGAAATGGCGAAGAGCTTATGGAATTGTGTGCTGGAAAAGGACTGTGATAGGGAATACCTGTTTTAAAAAGAAATTTTTACATATGTGAAGTAGAAGAGAGGGCGTTATTGGATTACATGCTAATTGATAGGCCGTGAAAGAGAGATAATGTGCTGAGGCAAAGGTGAAATTTGTAGAGTTTTTCAGAAAAGAAGAGAGAATGTTGGGGAGAAGGGAGTGGTAAGAGTAAGTGAGCCTGGGAAAAGGGGACTAGGGGGAGGAAGTACCTGGAGAGTTGAGTGCAGAAAGGCAAAAGGTGATATCAAATTATGTAAGCGGAGTGGGGGTAGAATGGGATGTAATTTAAGGAAGCAGTGATGGCTTGTGCAAAAGATGCTTGTGGCATGAGAAAGGTGGGGGGGTGGCAGATTAGAAAGGGTAGTGAGTGGGGATGAAAAAGTAAGATTTTTAGTGAAAGAGAAGAGGAGGGGTGTTTGGATGATCTTTTAGGGAAGTAGTGCAAATGACTGGGATATGTAATAAAGAAAGCAGCTGAGGTCGAGAAAGGTGCAAGAGGGGAAAAAGAGGGCAAATGAGAGTTGGGGTAGAGTTATCATTAAATCTTAGGAAGAATAAAAAAATGTTTTTGGAAGGAGGTAAATAAAGTGCATACCACAAGAGAACAACGGGGAAAATTGGTGAAGGGGGCTAATGGGAGGTAATAAAATGCAGTGATGAGGGGGAATGATTTGGGAAATAAAAAAGAGGTAGTGAAAGCTTTGCAGATGTTCAAAGCGGTAAGGTGGCATGTTTGGATGGTAAATGCAGTGGAATTTATTAAAAAAAGGGGTGCTTTATAATTTTGGTTGGGAAGGGTATCCAAAGTATTTATGGACATGGTGAAAAAAGGGGGGGCTTCTAAGAGGGTTGGTAAAGGGGTTTCCCAAAGTATTTTGGATCATGGTGAAATGCCCGAGGTTTTGGGAAAGTCATGCATGGCCATTGCACAAAAGGGAAAAAGGGGTAAAAATGAGTGTTCAATTACAGACGGAGGGCCCTTTTTGAGTATTCTGGGGAAAAATTTATGGAGGGGATTGATTGAAGGGGGAAGGGATGTACAGACATTAGATTGGGGAAGACAGTTGGTTTCAAATGGGAAGGATGTGTGGATCAGGTGTTTACTTTGAAAAATGTATGTGAGAAATACTTAAAAAACAGATGAATTTGTATTAGATTTAGGGTCTGTAGACAGCAAAAAATTTAAAGAACTTTTTGGAAGGTTTTAAGAGTATATGGCGAGGGAGGCAAGTTGTTAGAAGTGAAATTTTTTTTTTAAACCAAAGGATGTAAGGCTTGTGTATGAGTGGAAAGGAGGAAAGTGAATGGCCCCTAGGAATGTTGGTTTCACCCGGGGTGCTGATGTCTCCTTTGGTTTTTTAAATTTTGGGTTTAGGGATGGGGGTTGGGAGGTAATGCAAAAATTTTGGAAAGGGGGCAAGTATGAAGTCTTTTGGGGATAGAAGTTTGGGGAAAGTGAGCAGTTGGGTTCCCTAAAGTACGGCCTGGGGGCCCTGTTTTCGGGTGAAAACGAAAGAAGGGGTGACTGATTTGGGTTTAAAGTGTGTAAAAAAAAAAAAGCTACAAGTAAATGTGAATAAAGAAAGGGTTATTGGGTTTCAGTGGGGTTTGGGGGTCAAAAAAATTTGGGGAGGTAAGTTTGAATGGGGGAAAAACGGGAAGGAAGTGAAGTTTTTTAGTTTACGGGGGAGTGGTTTTGGGCAGGGAGGGAAAACCATGGAACAAAAATGGATAAAAGGGGGGGGGAGGGGGGAAAATTCGGGGAAACCTTTAAGTTTTTTGGGGAAAGGGCGAGAAAAATTATTTGGAAAGCAAAAAGGGGATGTTTAAGGGAAAATAGGGGTTTTCCAACAATGTTTAAATGGTTTGTGGGGGGGTGGATGTGTGGAAATGAAATGTTTGAGGAAATTTTTGGGGTTTGAGGTGGTTTGATCGAGTAGGTAATGAAAGGGTAAGAAGATGTGTGGAAATAAAAAAGGTGGTTGAGAAACAAAGGGGGGGTTTTAAAAGGTTTGGGAAATGGGGAAAATTAAGTGGGGAAAAATTGCCCAAAGGGGATAATGTGTCGGAGGTGGAGGGAACAAGGGAAGAGGGAGACCAAATTGGAGGGGGAAAGGGATGAAGTGAAAAATATTTTAAGCAATTAAAACCTGAACATAAAAGGAGGGTTAAAGGCATGAAAGGGAAAATAGAGTAAAATTGGGAAAAAAATGGGTATAGGGGGTTGACGTGCTGTAAAGGGGATTGAACCAGGGCATGTGAAGCTCGGGGGTAAAAAAGGGAAAAGGGTTTTGGGGCCCTGGTTTGGAAAGGGAGCTGTGGTTTAAAGTGCATTCCCTTAAAATTTAAAGAAAACTGACTATGAAAAAAAATTTTGCCTTTTTTTTCTGGTACGGTGCTGCCTCACTGCAGGGGGGAAAGCTTTTTTTGTGTGTGGCTTTTTGGGTGATGGGATTGGATGATGCGGGCAATTTCCCAGATATGTATATGTGAAATATATGTATATGCTGTGTACATAATGAAATTGTATAGGGTTTGAAATGTACATGTATGTATACATTGTGGGGCATCTATGTTAACATATGTTGGGGGTTGGGGTTTGGGTTTTTTTCCCTAAATTGTTTCCTTCCCAAACCTCACTAACGCAGGTGGGGGGTTTTTAAGTAAAATTAAAAAATTCTATCTATTTATTTATTATCTTTGTCGCTGCTCCCCCCCCTTAGCAAGGAAAAAAACCAAAAGGGAAAAAAAAAAAAGAATGGCCAAAACCCACCCACAAACATGTTTAAACCCTAACGGGCCACACACGCACATATACATACCTATACACTCAAAATATACAAATTTTAAACACAAAAGACATATACAATATACACATGTACATAATTCAAAACCCGCGTCCGTATTCATTCCTACCGCCAAACCCCGCCACACCTGAAATGACAAACCCCCCCCCCCCACATGTGCGCGAGTAGGGGGAGAAAAAGACAACAAAGGCCAATTCATTCACACTCAGTCTCTAGCTGTCATATATAATGCACCGAAACCACGGCTCCCTTCCCCATCCAACCCCACAAAATTTCCATGGTTTACCCCAGATGCTTACATCCCCTTTTCTTCAATCCATTGATACACATCAACCCCGGTACAAAACCCCTTCGATCCAATTCCCCTCTATTCCCTTCACGCCTTTTACCCTCCTGCATTTCAGGCCCCGATCACACAAAATCTTTTTCACTCCATCTTTCCAACTCCAATTTGGTCTCCCACTTCTCCTCAAAATTTCCCC
>NC_092252.1:23593164-23688164 GCF_036320965.1 Panulirus ornatus | reverse complement strand
CACACGCAAATATACATACCTACACAGCTTTCCATGGTTTACCCCAGACGCTTCACATGCCTTGATTCAATCCACTGACAGCACGTCAGCCCCGGTATACCACATCGCTCCAATTCACTCTGTTCCTTGCCCTCCTTTCACCCTCCTGCATGTTCAGGCCCCGATCACACAAAATCTTTTTCACTCCATCTTTCCACCTCCAATTTGGTCTCCCTCTTCTCCTTGTTCCCTCCACCTCCGACACATATATCCTCTTGGTCAATCTTTCCTCACTCATTCTCTCCATGTGCCCAAACCACTTCAAAACACCCTCTTCTGCTCTCTCAACCACGCTCTTTTTATTTCCACACATCTCTCTTACCCTTACGTTACTCACTCGATCAAACCATCTCACACCACACATTGTCCTCAAACATCTCATTTCCAGCACATCCATCCTCCTGCGCACAACTCTATCCATAGCCCACGCCTCGCAACCATACAACATTGTTGGAACCACTATTCCTTCAAACATACCCATTTTTGCTTTCTGAGATAATGTTCTCGACTTCCACACATTCTTCAAGGCCCCCAGAATTTTCGCCCCCTCCCCCACCCTATGATCCACTTCCGCTTCCATGGTTCCATCCGCTGCCAGATCCACTCCCAGATATCTAAAACACTTCACTTCCTCCAGTTTTTCTCCATTCAAACTCACCTCCCAATTGACTTGACCCTCAACCCTACTGTACCTAATAACCTTGCTCTTATTCACATTTACTCTTAACTTTCTTCTTCCACACACTTTACCAAACTCAGTCACCAGCTTCTGCAGTTTCACACATGAATCAGCCACCAGCGCTGTGTCGTCAGCGAACAACAACTGACTCACTTCCCAAGCTCTCTCATCCCCAACAGACTTCATACTTGCCCCTCTTTCCAAAACTCTTGCATTTACCTCCCTAACAACCCCATCCATAAACAAATTAAACAACCATGGAGACATCACACACCCCTGCCGCAAACCTACATTCACTGAGAACCAATCACTTTCCTCTCTTCCTACACGTACACATGCCTATATATATATATATATATATATATATATATATATATATATATATATATATATATATATATATTATCACTGGGAATAGGGGACAAAGAATACTTCCCACGTATTCCCTGCATGTCGTAGAAGGCGACTAAAAGGGAAGGGAGCGGGGGGCTGGAAATCCTCCCCTCTCAGTTTTTTTTTAATTTTCTAAAAGAAAGAACAGAGAAGGGGGCCAGGTGAGGATATTCCCTCAAAGGTCCAGTCCTCTGTTATTAACGATACCTTGCTAACGCGGGAAATGGCGAATAGTGTGAAAAATATATATATATATATATATATATATATATATATATATATATATATATATTATATGTCTCCATGGTTGTTTAATTTGTTTATGGATGGGGTTGTTAGGGAGGTGAATGCAAGAGTTTTGGAAAGAGGGGCAAGTATGAAGTCTGTTGGGAACGAGAGAGCTTGGGAAGTGAGTCAGTTGTTGTTCGCTGATGATACAGTGCTGGTGGCTGATTCATGTGAGAAACTGCAGAAGCTGGTGACTGAGTTTGGTAAAGTGTGTGAAAGAAGAAAGTTAAGAGTAAATGTGAATAAGAGCAAGGTTATTAGGTACAGTAGGGTTGAGGGTCAAGTCAATTGGGAGGTGAGTTTGAATGGAGAAAAACTGGAGGAAGTGAAGTGTTTTAGATATCTGGGAGTGGATCTGGCAGCAGATGGAACCATGGAAGCGGAAGTGGATCATAGGGTGGGGAAGGGGGCGAAAATTCTGGGAGCCTTGAAGAATGTGTGGAAGTCGAGAACATTATCTCGGAAAGCAAAAATGGGTATGTATGAAGGAATAGTGGTTCCAACAATGTTGTATGGTTGCGAGGCGTGGGCTATGGATAGAGTTGTGCGCAGGAGGATGGATGTGCTGGAAATGAGATGTTTGAGGACAATGTGTGGTGTGAGGTGGTTTGATCGAGTGAGTAACGTAAGGGTAAGAGAGATGTGTGGAAATAAAAAGAGCGTGGTTGAGAGAGCAGAAGAGGGTGTTTTGAAATGGTTTGGGCACATGGAGAGAATGAGTGAGGAAAGATTGACCAAGAGGATATATGTGTCGGAGGTGGAGGGAACGAGGAGAAGAGGGAAACCAAATTGGAGGTGGAAAGATGGAGTGAAAAAGATTTTGTGTGATCGGGGCCTGAACATGCAGGAGGGTGAAAGGAGGGTAAGGAATAGAGTGAATTGGATCGATGTGGTATACCGGGGTTGACGTGCTGTCAGTGGATTGAATCAGGGCATGTGAAGCGTCTGGGGTAAACCATGGAAAGCTGTGTAGGTATGTATATTTGCGTGTGTGGACGTATGTATATACATGTGTATGGGGGTGGGTTGGGCCATTTCTTTCATCTGTTTCCTTGCGCTACCTTGCAAATGCGGGAGACAGCGACAAAGCAAAAAAGAAAAAAAAAAAAAATATATATGATAGAGTTGATAGAGATGCTCTGTGGAAGATATTAAGAATATATGGTGTGGGAGGCAAGTTGTTAGAAGCAGTGAAAAGTTTTTATCAAGGATGTAAGGCATGTGTACGTGTAGGAAGAGAGGAAAGTGATTGGTTCTCAGTGAATGTAGGTTTGTGGCAGGGGAGTGTGATGTCTCCATGGTTGTTTAATTTGTTTATGGATGGGGTTGTTAGGGAGGTAAATGCAAGAGTTTTGGAAAGAGGGGCAAGTATGAAGTCTGTTGGGGATGAGAGAGCTTGGGAAGTGAGTCAGTTGTTGTTCGCTGATGATACAGCGCTGGTGGCTGATTCATGTGGGAAACTGCAGAATCTGGTGACTGAGTTTGGTAAAGTGTGTGGAAGAAGAAAGTTAAGAGTAAATGTAAATAAGAGCAAGGTTATTAGGTACAGTAGGGTTGAGGGTCAAGTCAATTGGGAGGTGAGTTTGAATGGAGAAAAACTGGAGGAAGTGAAGTGTTTTAGATATCTGGGAGTGGATCTGGCAGCGGATGGAACCATGGAAGCGGAAGTGGATCATAGGGTGGGGGAGGGGGCGAAAATTCTGGGGGCCTTGATGAATGTGTGGAAGTCGAGAACATTATTTCGGAAAGCAAAAATGGGTATGTTTGAAGGAATAGTGGTTCCAACAATGTTGTATGGTTGCGAGGCGTGGGCTATGGATAGAGTTGTGTGCAGGAGGATGGATGTGCTGGAAATGAGATGTTTGAGGACAATGTGTGGTGTGAGGTGGTTTGATCGAGTGAGTAACGTAAGGGTAAGAGAGATGTGTGGAAATAAAAAGAGCGTGGTTGAGAGAGCAGAAGAGGGTGTTTTGAAGTGGTTTGGGCACATGGAGAGGATGAGTGAGGAAAGATTGACCAAGAGGATATATGTGTCGGAGGTGGAGGGAACGAGGAGAAGAGGGAGACCAAATTGGAGGTGGAAAGATGGAGTGAAAAAGATTTTGTGTGATCGGGGCCTGAACATGCAGGAGGGTGAAAGGAGGGCAAGGAATAGAGTGAATTGGAGCGATGTGGTATACCGGGGTTGACGTGCTGTCAGTAGATTGAATCAAGGCATGTGAAGTGTCTGGGGTAAACCATGGAAAGCTGTGTAGGTATGTATATTTGCGTGTGTGGACGTATGTATATACATGTGTATGGGGGGGGGGTTGGGCCATTTCTTTCGTCTGTTTCCTTGTGCTACCTCGCAAACGCGGGAGACAGCGACAAAGTATAATAAAAAAAAAAATATATAATATATATCTTTTTTCTTTCATACTATTCACCATTTCCCGCGTTAGCAAGGTAGCGTTAAGAACAGAGGACTGGGCCTCTGAGGGAATATCCTCACCTGGCCTCGTTCTCTGTTCCTTCTTTTGGAAAATCAAAAAAAAAACGAGAGGGGAGGATTTCCAGCCCCCCGCTCCCTCCCCTTTTAGTCGCCTTCTATGACACGCAGGGAATACGTGGGAAGTATTCTTTCTCCCCTATCCCCAGGGATATAATATATATATATATATATATATATATATATATATATATATATATATATATATATATATATATATATATTACGCGGGAGACAGCGACAAAGTATAAAAAAAAAAAAAAAAAAAAATATATATATATATATATATATATATATATATATATATATATAAAATAAAGTGCGTAAGACAAGGGAGCAAATGGGAACTTCAGTGAAGGGCGCAAATGGGGAGGTGATAACAAGTAGTGGGGATGTGAGAAGGAGATGGAGTGAGTATTTTGAAGGTTTGTTGAATGTGTTTGATGATAGAGTGGCAGATATAGGGTGTCTTGGTCGAGGTGGTGTGCAAAGTGAGAGGGTTAGGGAAAATGATTTGGTAAACAGAGAAAAGGTTTTTGTAAAAGCTTTGCGGAAGATGAAAACTGGCAAGGCAGCAGGTTTGGATGGTATTGCAGTGGAATTTATTAAAAAAGGGGGTGACTGTATTATTGACTGGTTGGTAAGGTTATTTAATGTATGTATGACTCATGGTGAGGTGCCTGAGGATTGGCGGAATGCATGCATAGTGCCATTGTACAAAGGCAAAGGGGATAAGAGTGAGTGCTCAAATTACAGAGGTATAAGTTTGTTGAGTATTCCTGGTAAATTATATGGGAGGGTATTGATTGAGAGGGGGAAGGCATGTACAGAGCATCAGATTGGGGAAGAGCAGTGTGGTTTCAGAAGTGGTAGAGGATGTGTAATCAGGTATTTGCTTTGAAGAATGTATGTGAGAAATACTTAGAAAAGGAAATGGATTTGTATGTAGCATTTATGGATCTGGAGAAGGCATATGATAGAGTGGATAGAGATGCTCTGTGGAAGGTATTAAGAATATATGGTGTGGGAGGAAAGTTGTTAGAAGCAGTGAAAAGTTTTTATCGAGGATGTATGACATGTGTACGTATAGGAAGAGAGGAAAGTGATTGGTTCTCAGTGAATGTAGGTTTGCGGCAGGGGTGTGTGATGTCTCCATGGTTGTTTAATTTGTTTATGGATGGTGTTGTTAGGGAGGTAAATGCAAGAGTTTTGGAAAGAGGGGCAAGTATGAAGTCTGTTGGGGATGAGAGAGCTTGGGAAGTGAGTCAGTTGTTGTTTGCTGATGATATAGCGCTGGTGGCTGATTCATGCGAGAAACTGTAGAAGCTGGTGACTGAGTTTGGTAAAGTGTGTGAAAGAAGAAAGCTAAGAGTAAATGTGAATAAGAGCAAGGTTATTAGGTACAGTAGGGTTGAGGGTCAAGTCAATTGGGAGGTAAGTTTGAATGGAGAAAAACTGGAGGAAGTAAAGTGTTTTAGATATCTGGGAGTGGATCTGGCAGCGGATGGAACCATGGAAGCGGAAGTGGATCATAGGGTGGGGGAGGGGGCGAAAATCCTGGGAGTCTTGAAGAATGTGTGGAAGTCGAGAACATTATCTCAGAAAGCAAAAATGGGTATGTTTGAAGGAATAGTGGTTCCAACAATGTTGTCTGGTTGTGAGGCGTGGGCTATGGATAGAGTTGTGTGCAGGAGGATGGATGTGCTGGAAATGAGATGTTTGAGGACAATGTGTGGTGTGAGGTGGTTTGATCGAGTAAGTAACGTAAGGGTAAGAGAGATGTGTGGAAATAAAAAGAGCGTGGTTGAGAGAGCAGAAGAGGGTGTTTTGAAATGGTTTGGGCACATGGAGAGAATGAGTGAGGAAAGATTGACCAAGAGGATATATGTGTCGGAGGTGGAGGGAACGAGGAGAAGTGGGAGACCAAATTGGAGGTGGAAAGATGGAGTGAAAAAGATTTTGTGTGATCGGGGCCTGAACATGCAGGAGGGTGAAAGGAGGGCAAGGAATAGAGTGAATTGGAGCGATGTGGTATACTGGGGTTGACGTGCTGTCAGTGGATTGAATCAGGGCATGTGAAGCGTCTGGGGTAAACCATGGAAAGCTGTGTAGGTATGTATATTTGCGTGTGTGGACGTATGTATATACATGTGTATGAGGGTGGGTTGGGCCATTTCTTTCGTCTGTTTCCTTGCGCTACCTCGCAAACGCGGGAGACAGCGGCAAAAAATATATATATATATATATATATATATATATATATACATTCATACGTGATTGCCTTCTATTCATTCCTGGTACCATCCCACCCCACAGGAAACAGCACCACCATCCCCTGCTTCAGCAAGATAGCACCAGGAAAATAAGACAAAAAAGGCCAGATTTGTTCACGCTGTCTATAGCTGTCCTGTGTAATGCATCGAAACCACATCTCCTTATCTACATCCAGGTCCCACAGACCCTTCCCTGGTTTACTCCAAGCGTTTCACATGCCCTGGTTCAGCCCACTGACAGCACGTCGACCCATGTATACACAATGTTCCAATTCACTCTATATGTATATTGGAAAGGATCACAATTTTGCACATGATCAAGATATTCCTATGACTCCACAGGGAAAATGAAACACGATACGGAGTAGCACTCCTCCTGAAGCAGGAGTTCTGGGAATATGTGATAAAGTTTATGAAAGTAAATTCTAGACTGATATGGGTAAAACTGAAAGTGATTGGAGAGAGTTGGGTGCCTATTGGTGCCTATGCACCTGGTCATGAGAAGAAAGATCATGAGAGGTAAGTGTTTTGGGAGCAGCTGAGTGAGTGTGTTAGTAGCTTTGACGCACGAGACTGGGTTATAGTGATGGGTGATTCGAATGCAAAGGTGAGTAATGTGGCAGTTGAAGGTATAATTGGTGTACATCGGGTGTTCACTGCTGTAAATGGAAATGGCGAAGAGCTTATGGAATTGTGTGCTGGAAAAGGACTGGTGATAGGGAATACCTGGTTTAAAAAGAAATTATACATATGTGAAGTAGAAGAGAGGGCGTTATTGGATTACATGCTAATTGATAGGCTGTGAAAGAGAGATAATGTGCTGAGGCAAAGGTGAAGATTTGTAGAGTTTTTCAGAAAAGAAGAGAGAATGTTGGGGAGAAGGGAGTGGTAAGAGTAAGTGAGCCTGGAAAGGAGACTAGGGTGAGGAAGTACCTGGAGAGATTGAGTGCAGAATGGCAAAAGGTGATATCAAATTATGTAAGCGGAGTGGGGGTAGAATGGGATGTATTTAGGGAAGCAGTGATGGCTTGTGCAAAAGATGCTTGTGGCATGAGAAAGGTGGGAGGTGGGCAGATTAGAAAGGGTAGTGAGTGGTGGGATGAAAAAGTAAGATTGTTAGTGAAAGAGAAGAGAGAGGTGTTTGGATGATCTTTTCAGGGAAGTAGTGCAAATGACTGGGATATGTATAAAAGAAAGCAGCTGGAGGTCGAGAAAGGTGCAAGAGGTGAAAAAGAGGGCAAATGAGAGTTGGGGTGAGAGTTATCATTAAATCTTAGGAAGAATAAAAAGATGTTTTGGAAGGAGGTAAATAAAGTGCATACCACAAGAGAACAAACGGGAACATTGGTGAAGGGGGGCTAATGGGAGGTAATAAAATGCAGTGATGAGGGGGAATGATTTGGGAAATAAAAAAGAGGTAGTGAAAGCTTTGCAGATGTTCAAAGCTGGTAAGGTGGCATGTTTGGATGGTAATGCAGTGGAATTTATTAAAAAAGGGGGTGACTTTTATAGATTGGTTGGTAAGGATATCCAATGTATTTATGGATCATGGTGAAAAAAGGGGGTGACTTCTATAGAGTGGTTGGTAAGGGTATCCAATGTATTTATGGATCATGGTGAAGTGCCTGAGGTTTGGCAAAGTGCATGCATAGTGCCATTGCACAAAGGCAAAGGGGATAAAGATGAGTGTTCAAGTTACAGACGGAGGCATACGTTTGTTGAGTATTCCTGGGAAATTATATGGGAGGGTATTGATTGAGAGGGTGAAGGCATGTACAGAGCATTAGATTGGGGAAGAGCAGTGTGGTTTCAGAAGTGGTAGAGGATGTGTGGATCAGGTGTTTACTTTGAAAAATGTATGTGAGAAATACTTAGAAAAACAGATGAATTTGTATGTAGTATTTATGGATCTGTAGACAGCATAAGATTGATAGAGAAGCTTTGTGGAAGGTTTTAAGAGTATATGGCGAGGGAGGCAAGTTGTTAGAAGTGAAATTTTTTTTTACCAAGGATGTAAGGCATGTGTATGAGTAGAAAGAGAGGAAAGTGAATGGTCCCTAGTGAATGTTGGTTTGCAGCAGGGGTGCGTGATGTCTCCATGGTTGTTTAATCTGGTTATGGATGGGGCGGGTTGGGAGGTGAATGCGAGAATTTTGGAGAGAGGGGCAAGTATGCAGTCTGTCATGGACGAGAAGGCTTGGGAAGTGAGCCAGCTGGAGTTCTCTGAAGTACAGCACTGCTGGCTGATTCGGGTGAGAAACTGCAGAAGTTGATGACTGAGTTTGGTAAAGTGTGTGAAAGAAGAAAGCTACAAGTAAATGTGAATAAGAGCAAGGTTATTAGGTTCAGTAGGTTTGAGGTACAAGTTATTGGGAGGTAAGTTTGAATGGAGGAAAACTGGAGGAAGTGAAGTGTTTTAGATATCTGGGAGTGGATTTAGCAGGAGATGGAACCATGGAAGCAGAAATGAGTTACAGGGTGGGGGAGGGAGTGAAGTTTCTGGGAACGCTGAAGTATGTGTGGAAGGCGAGAACATTATCTCGGAGAGCAAAAATGGGCATGTCTGAAGGAATAGTGATTCCAACAATGTTAAATGGTTGTGAGGTGGATGTGATGGAAATGAAATGTTTGAGGATAATATGTGGTGTGAGGTGGTTTGATCGAGTAGGTAATGAAAGGGTAAGAGAGATGTGTGGTAATAAAAAGTGTGTGATTGAGACAACAGACGAGGGTGTGTTAAAATGGTTTGGTTGCATGGGGAGATTAAGTGAGGAAACTCTGACAAAGAGGATACATGTGTCAGAGGTAGAGGGAACAAGGCGAAGAGGGAGACCAAATTGGAGGTGGAAGGATGAAGTGAAAAATATTTTAAGCAATTGAAGCCTGAACATACAGGAGGGTTAAAGGCATGCAAGGAATAGAGTGAACTGGAACAATGAGGTATACTGGGGTCGACGTGCTGTCAATGGATTGAACCAGGGCATGTGAAGCGTCTGCGGTAAAGCATGGAAAGGTTTGTGGGGCCTGGATGTGGAAAGGGAGCTGTGGTTTCAGTGCATTACACATGACAATTAGAGACTGACTATGAACGAATGTGGCCTTTTTTGTCTGGTACTGGTGCTGCCTCACTGCAGGGAGGATGCTATTTTGTGTGTGGCGGGTTGGTGATGGGATTGGATGATGGCAGCAAGTACAGATATGTATATGTGTATATATGTATATGTCTGTGTACATATATGTATGTATACGTTGAAATGTACATGTATGTATACATGTGTGGGCATCTATGTATATACATATGTATGTGGGTGGGTTGGGCTATTCCTCATCTGTTTCCTTACACTACCTCACTAACGCAGGTGACGGCGGTTAAGTATAATAAATATCTATCTATTTATTTATTATGCTTTGTCGCTGTCTCCCGCGTTAGCAAGGAAAACCAAGGAAACAAAAAAAAGAATGGCCTAACCCACCCACATACACATGTATATACATACACGTCCACACACGCACATATACATACCTATACATCTCAACATATACATATATATACACAAACAGACATATACATATATACACATGTACATAATTCATACCAGCTGTCCGTATTCATTCCTACCGCCACCCCGCCACACATGAAATGACAAACCCCTCCCCCCACATGTGCGCGAGGTAGGGCTAGAAAAAGACAACAAAGGCCACATTCATTCACACTCAGTCTCTAGCTGTCATATATAATGCACCGAAACCACGGCTCCCTTTCCACATCCAAGCCCCACAAAATTTCCATGGTTTACCCCAGATGCTTCACATCCCTTGCTTCAATCCATTGATAGCACATCAACCCCGGTACACCACATCGATCCAATTCACTCTATTCCTTGCACGCCTTTCACCCTCCTGCATGTTCAGGCCCCGATCACTCAAAATCTTTTTCACTCCATCTTTCCAACTCCAATTTGGTCTCCCACTTCTCCTCATTCCCTCCATCTCTGACACATATATCCTCTTTGTCAATCATTCCTCACTCATTCTCTCCATGTGACCAAACCATTTCAAAACACCCTCTTCTGCTCTCTCAACCACACTCTTTTTATTACCACACATCTCTCTTACCCTTTCATTACTTACTCGATCAAACCACCTCACACCACATATTGTCCTCAAACATCTCATTTCCAGCACACCACTCTCCTCCACACAACTCTATCTATAGCCCATGCCTCGGAACCATACAACATTGTTTGTACCACTATTCTTTCAAACATATCCATTTTTGCTTTCCAAGATAACATTATTGACTTCCACACATTTTTCAATGCTCCCAGAATTTTTGCCCCCTCCCCCACCCTATGATTCACTTCCACTTCCATGGTTCCATCCGTTGCCAAATCTACTACCAGATATCGAAGACACTTCACTTTCTCCAGTTTTCTCCATTCAAACTTACCTCCCAATTGACTTGTCCCTCAACTCTACTGTACCTAATAACCTTGCTCTTATTCACATTTACTTTCAGCTTTCTTTACCAAACTTAGTCACCAGCTTCTGCAGTTTCTCACCCGAAACAGCCACCAGTGCTGTATCATCAGCGAACATCAACTGACTCACTTCCTAAGCTCTCTCATCTACAACAGACTGCATACTTGCCCCTCTTTTCAAAACTCTTGCATTCACCTCCCTAACAACCCCATCCATAAACAAATTAAACAACCATGGAGACATCACGCACCCCTGCCGCAAACCAACATTCAGTGAGAACCAATCACTTTCCCCTCTTCCTACACGTACACATGCCTTACATCCGCGATAAAAACTTTTCACTGCTTCTAACAACTTACCTCCCACACCATATATTCTTAATACCTTCCACAGAGCATCTCTAACAACGCTATCATATGCCTTCTCCAGATCCATAAATGCTACATACAAATCCATTTGCTTTTCTAAGTATTTCTCACATACATTCTTCAAAGCAAACACCTGATCCACAAATCCTCTACCACTTCTGAAACCACACTGCTCTTCCCCAATCTCATGCTCTGTACATGCCTTCACCCTCTCAATCAATACCCTCCCATATAATTTCCCAGGAATACTCAACAAACTTATACCTCTGTAATTTGAGCACTCACTCTTATCCCCTTTGCCTTTGTACAATGGCACTATGCAAGCATTCTGCCAGTCCTCAGGCACCTCACTATGAGTCATACATACATGAAATAACCTTACCAACCAGTCAACAATACAGTCACCCTCTTTTTTAATAAATTCCACTGCAATACCATCCAAACCCGCTGCCTTGCCAGCTTTCATCTTCCACAAAGCTTTTTACCATCTCTTCTCTGTTAACCAAATCATTCTCCCTAACCCTCTCACTTTGCACACCACCTCAACCAAAACACCCTATATCTGCCACTCTATCATCAAACACATTCAAAAAAACCTTCAAAATACTCACTCCATCTCCTTCTCCCATCACCACTACTTGTTTTCACCTCCCCATTAGCCCCCGTCACTGATGTTCCCATTTGTTCCCTTGTCTTACGCACTTTATTTACCTCCTTCCAAAACATCTTTTTATTCTCCCTAAAATCTAATGATACTCTCCCACCCCAACTCTCATTTGCCATCTTTTTCACCTCTTGCACCTTTCTCTTGACTTCCTGCCTCTTTCTTTTATACATCTCCCGGTCATTTGCATTATTTCCCAGCAAAAATTGTCCAAATGCCTCTCTCTTCTCTTTCACTAATAATCTTACTTCTTCATCCCACCACTCACTACCCTTTCTAATCTGCCCACCTCCCATGCATCACTGCTTCTCTAAATACATCCCATTCCTCCCTCACTCCCCTTACCTCCTTTGTTCTCACCTTTTTCCATTCTGTACTCAGTTTCTCCTGGTACTTCCTCACACAAGTCTCCTTCCCAAGCTCACTTACTCTCACCACTCTCTTCACTCCAACATTTTCTTTTCTGAAAACCTCTACAAATCTTCACCTTCGCCTTCACAAGATAATGATCAGACATCCCTCCAGTTGCACCTCTGAGCACATTAACATCCAAAAGTCTCTCTTTTGTGCACCTATCAACGCGTAATCCAATAACGCTCTCTGGCCATCTCTCCAACTTACATTCGTATACTTATGTATATCTCGCTTTTTAAACCAGGTTATTCCCAACCACTAGTCCTTTTTCAGCACATAAATCTACAAGCTCTTCACCATTACCATTTACAACACTGAACACCCCATGTACACCAATTATTCCCTCAACTACCACATTACTCACCTTTGCCTTTAAATCACCCATCACTATAACCCGGTCTCATGCATCAAAACTACTAACACACTCACTCAGCTGCTCCCAAAACACTTGCCACTCATGATCTTTCTTCTCATGCCCAGGTGCATATGCACCAATAATCACCCATCTCTCTCCATCCACTTCCAGTTTTTCCCATATCAATCTAGAGTTTACTTTCTTACACTCTATCACATACTCCCACCACTCCTGTTTCAGGAGTAGTGCTACTCCTTCCCTTGCTCTTGTCCTCTCACTAACCCCTGACTTTACTCCCAAGACATTCCCAAACCACTCTTTCCCTTTACCTTTACCTTCGTTTCACTCAGAGCCAAAACATCCAGGTTCCTTTCCTCAAACATACTACCTATCTCTCCTTTTTTCTCATCTAGGTTACATCCACACACATTTGGAATTATTTCTTATGGATCCCCAAAGCAATTCACCCTAATGTACATGGGCAAGTTCTTGAAAGGGTGGCACTACACAAGAATGATAAGTGATGCAGGACACTGTGATGTCATGTGCTCAGCCAATCAGCACTCATCAGGCTTACAGAGGAGAGATAGAGTTCTTCACTCAAGGGAGCCCATCTTCTGAACTTTCTACACAATCAAGTAGCCTTTTAAATGTTTGTAAACATTCATTGCTTCTTTGGTTATTTATACCAAACATCCACCTAAACCAGTACTTCTTAACATCCTTTCCAAAAAGATTTTACCCAGCTATTTGTTTCTGTAATTCATTTCCCATTAGGTAATAATAACACTGAGGCCTTCTTTCACTCTGTCCCATCCTCATCACCATGCACAAACTTGAGTGTAATCCATCTATTTCTTGTGTGTTTGGGGAGGGAGGCAGTGATACAAGCTTATATTTTGGGCAGTAAATGAGTATAACATGTGTGAGATGAGCTCCTTTGAAAGTGATTAGAATAAACAAGAACATACTCCTCACTTGCCTCTGCCTCAATAAAGCAGGCCACTTTACTTGGACTGACCATGAATTTATGGTCAGTGACCACTCCTATCTCCTCTGTGACTGTCTCTTGTCATATAAAAAAGCAGTTGATACAAGAAGTCTTCACACTAGATGACAAGGCATGACAAATCACATTCACATGGCAATCACACCCCTTCAAGGTCATCAAGATAAGTGCCAGGATTTTATGGACATTATGATTATCCAGAACCAGTATGGAGACTGGTGTCATCTTTGAAGATGTTAAGATATTTGTGTACTCAGTAGATTTAAAGGTGGGCTATTGTATCATGAGTGCATACAACCAAACTGACCCCATCAAGTCAGGCTGCAGACCTACAACTCCTACACCTTCAACCTGGCACACATCACCCTCACCTAAAGTACCTCAAACATGTTAAGCTCTCTACTGAGAAACACAAGGATATCTCAGCTCTCATCGTTGTGGAAGAAGGCCTGGATGACGACTTGCTGTAGTAAGAACCCCAAGAGTCATATGTTTATCAATGAGTCAGCGAGTATGAACAAAATTATGAAAATAAAATTCATTATCATTGATATTTTTGAAAATATCTTGATATGCTAATAAGTAAGAACTTATCAAGTAAGAACTTATCAATTAAAAAAAAGTTTACTTTAAGGAGACTAAAAACCCTTCAAAATGATACCTAAAGCACGGAAATCCTATGGTTGGTTACCAAGATAAATATCATTTTATGGAGATGGGTATGAATACCTTACATACAAATATCTTGAATTCAAAGATTACATCAAAAAGAGAGTGCTGTCTCACCAAATAATGAGTGACATTATAATGAGAACTTTTACAACAAGAGACAGAAGATTAAAATGTTCAAAATATACAAATGAAGCAAAATTGAATACTGCTGCATTGTATGGTAAACAGTCACACAAATGGAAATAAACAAACTAGAGAGAATTCTGAAATGCTTCACAAGAAAAACTGATGTTCTACAACATATGGACTACCACAAAAAGCCAAAAGAACTCCAACTGCACAAACTAGAAAAAAAGGGGAAAGACACATGATAACCATGCATTGCTGCAAATAATTGGCGAAAAAAAAAGAATGTCTAAGATATGAAAGCACATCACTGACGAAGACACAGAATCATCAGTCTGCAGTAACAACTGGGAGCACAACAAAAATATTCCTGCTTTTTCTTTCAAACTTGTTTGCTGTATCCTGTGCCAGGAACAAATGAAGACAAGCCTCATTAGCTCACATCCCTCCTCTTGCTGCTATGTGAAATGGACTCAAACCACAGGCTCCAATCCACAACCAGGCCCTACAGACTGTTATGCAGTTGCCCCCTGTATACCACATCATTCTAAATCACTCTATCCCATGCAAGTTCTTCACCCTCCTGCTCATTCAGGCCCCAAGAACTCTAATAAATCATTTTCTAAAAAGATATCACAGAAAAATTTCGACAGCAAGCTAAAAAAGAGAGATAAACTGCAATACCAACAAAAATAAGAAACACATGGAAGAAAATGAGACATATGGCTAAGATCAGTTTCTGATTAACTGTGGATTGACAACTATGGAAGGCATGTGGTGGAGGAGAGAAACAGTATCATTCATTAAGCAAGACAAGTGGTGAGCATTACATGCTAACCCTATCACTCTACCAAAATCTCATCATACATACTTGTAGCAAATATACTCTCTCATCTCTCTCTCTCTCTCTCTCTCTCTCTCTCTCTCTCTCTCTCTCTCTCTCTCTCTCTCTCTCTCTCTCTCTCTCTCTCTCTCTCTCCCTCTCTCTCTCTCTCCCTCTCTCCCTCTCTCTCTCTCTCTCTCTCTCTCTCGAATTGAAGAAAAAAGAAATTTATGGTATAAGTGAAAATGTGTTAAACACGAAAGCCTTTCAATAAGGAAGAGAGAGATGCTAAGTCTTCAAGAATACCATGGGACATACTAAAAATAAATCAGATAAAAGCCTAAGATAGCCTAACCTCAGAGCTACACCAATTCTTCATTACCAAGAGAAATAAGAAACATGCATGAAATAAATACAGTCACTTAGAAGAAATTGAGTGGGAGATGTATAAAAGAAAGAGACAGGAGGTCAAGAGAAAGGTGCAAGAGGTGAAAAAGAGGGCAAATGAGAGTTGGGGTGAGAGAGTATCATTAAATTTTAGGGAGAATAAAAAGATGTTCTGGAAGGAGGTAAATAAAGTGCGTAAGACAAGGGAGCAAATGGGAACTTCAGTGAAGGGCGCAAATGGGGAGGTGATAACAAGTAGTGGTGATGTGAGAAGGAGATGGAGTGAGTATTTTGAAGGTTTGTTGAATGTGTTTGATGATAGAGTGGCAGATATAGGGTGTTTTGGTCGAGGTGGTGTGCAAAGTGAGAGGGTTAGGGAAAATGATTTGGTAAACAGAGAAGAGGTAGTAAAACTTTGCGGAAGATGAAAGCCGGCAAGGCAGCAGGTTTGGATGGTATTGCAGTGGAATTTATTAAAAAAGGGGGTTGACTGTATTGTTGACTGGTTGGTAAGGTTATTTAATGTATGTATGACGCATGGTGAGGTGCCTGAGGATTGGCGGAATGTGTGCATAGTGCCATTGTACAAAGGCAAAGGGGATAAGAGTGAGTGCTCAAATTACAGAGGTATAAGCTTGTTGAGTATTCCTGGTAAATTATATGGGAGGGTATTGATTGAGAGGGTGAAGGCATGTACAGAGCATCAGATTGGGGAAGAGCAGTGTGGTTTCAGAAGTGGTAGAGGATGTGTGGATCAGGTGTTTGCTTTGAAGAATGTATGTGAGAAATACTTAGAAAAGCAAATGGATTTGTATGTAGCATTTATGGATCTGGAGAAGGCATATGATAAGAGTTGATAGGGATGCTCTGTGGAAGGTATTAAGAATATATGGTGTGGGAGGCAAGTTGTTAGAAGCAGTGAAAAGTTTTTATCGAGGATGTAAGGCATGTGTACGTGTAGGAAGAGAGGAAAGTGATTGGTTCTCAGTGAATGTAGGTTTGTGGCAGGGGTGTGTGATGTCTCCATGGTTGTTTAATTTGTTTATGGATGGTGTTGTTAGGGAGGTGAATGCAAGAGTTTTGGAAAGAGGGGTAAGTATGAAGTCTGTTGTGGATGAGAGAGCTTGGGAAGTGAGTCAGTTGTTGTTCGCTGATGATACAGCGCTGGTGGCTGATTCATGTGAGAAACTACAGAAGCTGGTGACTTAGTTTGGTAAAGTGTGTGAAAGAAGAAAGTTAAGAGTAAATATGAATAAGAGCAAGGTTATTAGGTACAGTAGGGTTGAGGTTCAAGTCAATTGGGAGGTAAGTTTGAATGGAGAAAAGCTGGAGGAAGTAAAGTGTTTTAGATATCTGGGAGTGGATCTGGCAGCGGATGGAACCATGGAAGCAGAAGTGAATCATAGGGTGGGGGAGGGGGCGAAAATCCTGGGAGCCTTGAAGAATGTGTGGAAGTCGAGAACATTATCTCGGAAAGCAAAAATGGGTATGTTTGAAGGATTAGTGGTTCCAACAATGGTTGCGAGGCGTGGGCTATGTATAGAGTTGTGCGCAGGAGGAAGGACGTGCTGGAAATGAGATGTTTGAGGACAATGTGTGGTGTGAGGTGGTTTGATCGAGTGAGTAACGTAAGGGTAAGAGAGATGTGTGGAAATAAAAAGAGCGTGGTTGAGAGAGCAGAAGAGGGTGTTTTGAAATGGTTTGGGCACATGGAGAGGATGAGTGAGGAAAGATTGACCAAGAGGATATATGTGTCGGAGGTGGAGGGAACAAGGAGAAGAGGGAGACCAAATTGGAGGTGGAAAGATGGAGTGAAAAAGATTTTGTGTGATCGGAGCCTGAACATGCAGGAGGGTGAAAGGTGGGCAAGGAATAGAGTGAATTGGATCGATGTGGTATACCGGGGTTGACGTGCTGTCAGTGGATTGAATCAAGGCATGTGAAGTGTCTGGGGTAAACCATGGAAAGCTGTGTAGGTATGTATATTTGCGTGTGTGGACGTATGTATATACATGTGTATGGGGGGGGTTGGGCCACTTCTTTCGTCTGTTTCCTTGCGCTACCTCGCAAACGCGGGAGACAGCGACAAAGTATAATAAAAAATAAATATAATAATAATATTTATTTATATTTTATTTATTATACTTTGTCGCTGTCTCCCGCGTTTGCGAGGTAGCGCAAGGAAACATATATATGAATGATACCAAAAGAATATATCAAATTAACTAGTAAGAGTAAGTGTTAATTACAAGAGAATGATGATATTGATGATGAAATATCTATTGATTATGATGAGCATGCACTGATAGATATAATCTCATCAGATAAGAGACAGAATCAAAGTAAATGATGAACTTAAAAAAAAGTGCCAGGACCAAATGAAATTCTAAAACTTTTTCTACAGATGAAAGAAATTATAGCCAAACCTCCTACAATGCTCAAAGCACAGACTAATCATATATAACAGATATACACTAAATGGCATAATTAACACCAATACACAAAGGAGGATCCATATGACTGCTGAAACAATGTGGACAAGTCAAACTTGCAAATATTCAAAGAATTTGAAAGAAAAATATAAAAACATATAATGAAACAACTTATATCAAATGGACTCATAAATGAAGGACAGCAAGGATTTGTTCCCGAAAAAAGCACATAAACAGTTATCAAATTATCATAATGATGCATATGAAAAACTGATAAAGGGAAAAATAATAGACCATTATTTTTCATGATTTTGCAAAAGCAATTTATAAAGTAAACTATGGAATGCTACTGAAGAAAGTGCCAAGACACACTGAAAACTCCCTATCCACACAGTACTACTATGTAATTAGAAACAAAAAAAAATCACTGGTGGAATCTTTTTTTCACCCCACATCACTTTAGTGCTTTAGTTAATAATAAATATCAATAGTAATACTATTCTAATCATACAAAATAAAATCAAAAACTTATGATCCTGTCATTTATGCTACAGTTATACAAAACAGCAACAGACCACAGGGTTCCTTCAAAGGGGTTTGTGAGTGGAAAACATCAGAAAATCGTGGATTAGTGGGGTAAAAGTAAAATGGCATACAGATAATTCATAGAAAAAACCTATAAACTGTTCATGTGACGAAGGAGGTACAAATATGATATGTATATTTCAATGGTGAAATAATATAAGTTATGAAATGGTCAAGTGGATAAAAACATGGTGATGCTGTCCTCAATGATTCAATCAAAAACACTGTTCACAAATTCAAAAAAATTTCTGATACTAAACTGTAAGGAAAGTTTCAGATATTTTGATTCAACCCAAATCAAAACAAATTTTGAACCAATAAAATGTAAAAGAATGACATTCTATTATAGTGTCACGTTATCACAAATATACTTCCCTAGGCAACCAAAAATTAGGAGGAAGGTAAACCTTGACACTTACCTTGGGGTAGCCCATTAGGAAAAAGTATGCTTGTATTTTGAAAACATTTCTCATACTACATAACCTGAAGTGCATGTGAAAAATCTGTGAGGAAGTAAAACTGAGCTTCTACTGAAATTCATCACTGTTATGCTAATACTATTCATACGTAACTTGACAGCATTATATACACATCACATTTGCCAAATTAGGTAATACTAGATGTTGTTCTGACCATCAAAATTTCCCTCAAGATGTTAGTAAATTAGTAACACCTTGAGATTCAAATGCTCAGATTATATTGCTCTTTTGTCTGCTCTATGGGGTTGGGATTCATGAAAGCAGCTGCACTTAGTTAAATAAAAATCACTAACCTGGGGAATCATGGTGTATACAGTAAAAGGTTGGGGAAGGGCTGGGACGATACTCACTATATTAAGCCTACACTTTCTAGAGAGGCCCACTCTAGGTTTTAGTTGCAAATTCTACTCAATAACTTTAGGCCCCCATTTAATATGGTAACTGCTATAAGTAACATATCAATTAAAGGGGGGCTTGGAAGAAGTCAAGTACTCAACAAGAACTATTCATATTGTAATATGCAATACTGTACTATCAAGTTATGGCCTGTTCTAGTCACATTTACCCCCTCTAAATAGCAATAAAAAGAAACCTGTAATGTAATCATATTTCACTTATAATTTGGTTCATAAAAGGTAAAGACATTTTAATAATTTCTTACCACAAAAAGACAACACATTCTACCTCCTATCAAAGAACCAATTAACACTTTAATAATCACTTTGTAAGGCAAGGAATTACAGCTTCTAAGACATAAAATGACAAGTCTTAAAAAAATTATTCATCTTGCATTCTGGTTTCTATGGATGTTACATTAAATCCAAAATAAAAAGCTAAGATACATACATATTACTTGAGTATATCTTTCATGAAGAATTCCTCTGAAGAAATGGCGCATATTGATTAAATCATAAAACTAAATTTCAAAAAACATTAACAACGAAGAGTAGATTCAGAAACAATTAAATCCTTTGTTACTGTACGTCACAGTTCAGTATTGCTAATTATGTTTGCAAATGCTAATCATGTTTGCAAATCCTGTTCATAAAAGACCATTGAAAAAAAATCTTTCTTACAATTTCAACACAAGCAGTACATCTATAACTTCTCAGATAAATTAAATGAAATATCCAAAAAATTGAGAATGATTAAAATTTTTCCTCTGGATGATTGCATTATGTACAGAATTGTTTATCCTTATCACATAACACACAGTGAAGAATTCATTTACCATTCACTCAGCTTTTATGTATTTCTTCACTTATTCCACTAACTGTTAAGTAAACTCAAAAGATTCTCCCTCTCTATCAATATACCAAACTCTGTTCCAATATACATAGGGTAGAACAAATGCACACAGCTTTAAATAAGGGTGGTAAAAAACAATAAACAATAATAGACAATAAATGATGAATAAGCTAGCTGACAAATAATAAACACAAAAAAAACAAAACCATACATATACCTAATTACTGTTCAACAAAATAACATGAATAAGGATTTCCATTTATTTTTCTGCTTTGTATACATTCACTTCCAAAAATATGTGAGTCTGCTAGCAAGATTTGCAACGCTATTCCCTTCATTAACGTTATCCACACAAATCCATTTTTATTAAGCAATCAGTAGTGGTAATCCTCAAAACATCTACAAATCTACCATTAAACCTACCAAATCATTCATTTATTGGTCTCTCCATGACTTTTAAGTAATATGATTCCATCTGCCGAATCTTTCATTTACCAGACACTCTACATGCTCAAAAGTTTTGAAACTGTCAAATGACTTCCTCAAACATATTTCTATATGAATTCATTCTTTGACATCATAATTCCTTTCATACGATATATATGTTATCGACCTAAAAAACTGCTTTTCTATTTTCCAAACAAGATGCATAAAAAATGAAAATCACTTGACACCTGCAAAATGATCCTCCCTACAACTTAACACATGTGCAATCCAACATTTGCTCTGACTGTTACCACATTAATCATTACATTTTCATACAACAGATTCAACCTGTGGCACAAATTCTTTTACCTTTTCATATCAGTTTATAGAATCTTACATTCCTAGGAATTTCTGATAATACCTCACAATAAATGACTACAGTATAATATTCATTTATTATTCATTTATCATACTTTGTCGCGGTCTCCCACATAAGTCAGGTAACGCAAGGAAACAGAGGAAAGAATGGCCCAACCAACCCACAAACACTTGTACATACATAAATGCCTACACACACACACATATGTACCTATACATTTCAACATATTATTTTATTTATTTTATTTTGCTTTGTTGCTGTCTCCCATGTTAGTGAGGTAGCGTAAGGAAACAGACGAAAGAATGACCCAACCCACCCACATACACATGTATATACATACACTTCCACACACGCAAATATACATACCTATACATCTATACCTATACCTATACCTATACCTATACATCTGTATTGTTGACTGGTTGGTAAGGTTATTTAATGTATGTATGACTCATGGTGAGGTGCCTCAGGATTGGCAGAATGCGTGCATAGTGCCATTGTACAAAGGCAAAGGGGATAAGAGTGAGTGCTCAAATTACAGAGGTATAAGTTTGTTGAGTATTCCTGGTAAATTATATGGGAGGGTATTGATTGAGAGGGTGAAGGCATGTACAGAGCATCAGATTGGGGAAGAGCAGTGTGGTTTCAGAAGTGGTAGAGGATGTGTGGATCAGGTGTTTGCTTTGAAGAATGTATGTGAGAAATACTTAGAAAAGCAAATGGATTTGTATGTAGCATTTATGGATCTGGAGAAGGCATATGATAGAGTTGATAGAGATGCTCTGTGGAAGGTATTAAGAATATATGGTGTGGGAGGAAAGTTGTTAGAAGCAGTGAGAAGTTTTTATCGAGGATGTAAGGCATATATATATATATATATATATATATATATATATATATATATATATATATACACACACACAGACATATACATATATAAACATGTACATAATGCATACTGTTTGCCTTTATTCATTCCCATCGCCACCCCACCATACATGGAAAAACAACCCTCTCCCCCTCATGTGTGTGAGGTAGCGCTAGGAAAAGACAACAAAAGCCCCATTCGTTCACACTCAGTCTATAGCTGTCATGTAATAATGCACCGAAACCACAGCTCCCTTTCCACATCCAGGCCCCACACAACTTTCCATGGTTTACCCCAGATGCTTCACATGCCCTGGTTCAATCCACAGACAGCACGTCGACCCCAGTATACCACATCGTTCCGATTCACTCTATTCCTTCCATGCCTTTCACCCTCCTGAAATGACATCCCCCTCCCCCGCATGCATGTGAGGTAGCGACAGGAAAAGGCAACAAAGGCTACATTTGTTCACACTCAGTCTCTAGCTGTCATGTATAATGCACCGAAACCACAGCTCCCTTTCCACATTCCAGGCCAGACAAAACTTTCCATGGTTTACCCTGGACGCTTCACATGCCCTAGTTCAATCCACAGACAGCACGTCGACCCCAGTATACCACATCGTTCCGATTCACTCTATTCCTTCCATGCCTTTCACCCTCCTGCATGTTCAGGCCCCGATCACTCATAATCTTTTTCACTCCATCTTTCCAAGTGGTCTCCCACTTCTTGTTCCCTCCACCTCTGACACATATATCCTCTTTGTCAATCTTTTCATACTCATTCTCTCCATGTGACCAAACCATTTCAAAACACCCTCCTCTGCTCTCTCAACCACACTCTTTTTATTACCACACATCTCTCTTACGTTTTCAATACTTACACGATCAAACCACCTCCCACCACATACTGTCCTCACACATCTCATTTCCAACACATCCAACCTCCTTTGCATTGTTGGAAACACTATTCCTTCAAACATACCCATTTTTGCTTTCCGAGATAACGTTTTCGCCTTCCACACATTTTTCAACGCTCCCAGAACTTTCGCCCCCTACCCAACCCTGAGACTCATTTCCACTGCCATGGGCCCGTCCGCTGCCAAATTCACTCCCATATATCTAAAACACTTCACTTCCTCCAGTTTTTCTCCATTCAAACTTACCTAATAATTGACTTATCCCTCAACCCTACTGTACCTAATAACCTTGCTCTTATTCACATTTACTCTCAGCTTTCTTCTTTCACACACTTTACCAAACTCAGTCACCAGCTTCTGCAGTTTCTCACCCGAATCAACCACCAGCGCAGTATCATTAGCAAACAACTGACTCACTTCCCAAGCTCTCTTATCCACAACAGACTTCATACGATGTGGTATACTGGGGTCGACGTGCTGTCAATGGATTGAACCAGAGCATGTGAAGCATCTGGGGTAAACCATGGAAAGTTCTGTGGGGCCTGGATGTGGAAAGGGAGCAGTGGTTTTGGTGCATTATTACATGACAGCCAGAGACTGACTGTGAATGAATGGGGCCTTTGTTGTCTTTTCCTAGTGCTACCTTCCACACATGAAGGGGGGGAAGGGGTTATTATTTCATGTGTGGCGAGGTGACGATGGCAATGAATAAAGGCAGACAGTATGAATTATGTACATGTGTATATATGTATATGTTTGTGTATGTCTATATATGTATACGTTAAGATGAATAGGTATATATATTTGCGTGTGTGGACATGTATGTATATACATGTGTATATGGGTGGGTTGGGCCATTCTTTCGTCTGTTTCCTTGCGCTACCTCACTCATGCAGGACACAGCGACAAAGCAAAAAAAAAAAAAAATAAATAAATATATTTATCTATTTATTTTGCTTTGTCACTGACTCCCGTATTAGCGAGGTAGCGCAAGGAAACAGACGAAAGAATGGCCCAACCCACCCACATACACATGTATATACATAAACGTCCACACATGCAAATATATACACCTATACATCTCAAAGTATACATATATATACACACAGACATATACATATATACACATGCACATAATTCATACTGTCTGCCTTTATTCATTCCCATCGCCACCCCGCCACACATGAAATAACAAGCCCCCTCCCCCCTCATGTGCACAACGTAGCGCTACGAAAAGACAACAAAGGCCCCATTTGTTCACACTCAGTCTCTAGCTGTCATGTAATAATGCACCGAAACCACAGCTCCCCTTCCACATCCAGGCCCCAGAGAACTTTCCATGGTTTATCCCAGATGCTTCACATGCCCTGATTCAATCCATTGACAGCACGTCGACCCCAGTATACTACATCGTTCCAATTCACTCTATTCCATGCACGCCTTGCATGTTCAGGCCCTGATCAGTTAAAATCTTTTTCGCTCCATCTTCCCACCTCCAATTTGGTCTCCCACTTCTACTTCCCTCCACCTCTGACACATATATTCTCTTAGTCAATCTTTCCTCACTCATTCTCTCCATGTGCCCAAACCATTTCAAAACACCCTCTTCTGCTCTCTCAACCACACTCTTTTTATTACCACACATCTCTCTTACCCTTTCATTACTTACACAATCAAACCACTTCACACCACATATTGTTCTCAAACATCTCATTTCCAGCACATCCATTCTCCTCTGCACAACTCTATCTATAGCCCACGCCTCGCAACCATATAACATTGTTAGAACCACTACTCCTTCAAACATACCCATTTTTGCTTTCCAAGATAATGTTCTCGACTTCCACACATTCTTCAACGCTCCTAGAACTTTCGCCCCCTCCCCCACCCCATAATTCACTTATGCTTCCATGGTTCCATCCGCTGCTAAATCCACTCCCAGATATCTAAAACACTTTACTTCCTCCAGTTTTTCTCCATTCAAACTCACCTCCCAATTGACTTGTCCTTCAACCTTACTGTACCTAATAACCTTGCTCTTATTCACATTTACTCTCAGCTTTCTTTTTTCACAGACTTTATCAAACTCAGTCACCAGCTTTTGCAGTTTCTCATATGAATCAGCCACCAGCGCTGTCATCAGCGAACAACAAATGACTCACTTCCCAAGCTCTCTCATCCACAACAGACTGCATACTTGCCCCTCTTTCCAAAACTCTTGCATTCCCCTCCCTAACAACCCCATCCATAAACAAATTAAACAACCATGGAGATATCACACACCCCTGCTGCAAACCTACATTCTTTGAGAACCAATCACTTTCCTCTCTTCCTAAACGTATACATGTCTTACATCCTCGATAAAAAATTTTCACTGCTTCTAACAACTTGCCTCCCACACCACATATTCTTAATACCTTCCACAGAGCATCCCTATCAACTCTATCATATACCTTCTCCAGATCCATAAATGTTACATAGAAATCCATTTGCTTTTCTAAGTATTTCTCATATACATTCTTCAAAGCAAACACCTGATCCATATATCCTCTACCACTTCTGAAACCACACTGCTCTTTCCCAATCTGATGCTCTGTACATGCCTTCACCCTCTCAATCAATACCCTCCCATATAATTTCCCAGCAATACTCAACAAACTTATACCTCTGTAATTTAAACACTTACTTTTATCCCCTTTGCCTTTGTACAATGGCACTATGCAAGCATTCCACCAATCCTCAGGCACCTAACTATGAATCATACATACATTAAAAAACCTTACCAACCAGTCAACAATATAGTCATCCCCTTTTTTAATAAATGCTATTGCAATACCATCCAAACCCACTGCCTTGGTGGCTTTCATCTTCCGCAAAGCTTTTACTACTTCATCTCTGTTCACCAAATCAATCTCCATAACCCTTTCACTTTGCACACCACCTCGAATATCTTCACCTGGCCCCCTTCTCTGTTCCTTCTTTTGGAAAATTAAAAAAAATTGAGAGGGGAGGATTTCCAGCCCCCCCGCTCCCTCCCCTTTTAGTCGCCTTCTACGACACGCAGGGAATACGTGGGAAGTATTCTTTCTCCCCTATCCCCATATATATATATATATATCTTTTCTTTTTCTTTCAAACTATTCGCCATTTCCCGCGTTAGCGAGGTAGCGTTAAGAACAGAGGACTGGGCCTTTTTTGGAATATCCTCACCTGGCCCCCTCTGTTCCTTTTTTTGGAAAATTAAAAAAAAAAACGAGACGGGAGGATTTCCAGCCCCCCGCTCCCTCCCCTTTTAGTCTTCTTCTATGACACGCAGGGAATACGTGGGAAGTATTCTTAATCCCCTATCCCCAGGGATTATATATATATATATATATATATATATATATATATATATATATATATATATATATATATATATATATAATTTATGATTACTCTAGGACCAATTTCTATTAGAGTTTTGGTGTTACCCAAGTACTATCTGTAGGCTCTTGCAACCCAAGGCTGTGTCAACTTCCAGCAGCAGGGAAATGTGCACTCCTTTGCAGAGTGAAGTTCTTTGGAAAGGCTGTATTGTGAATGACTTGACCATGGCAAAGGTGATCTTTCACTCATGGTTAACCTCTAATAGGCAGAACCTGGCTAATGCAAAAATGGCAATCAAGTATAACCAGTACAGATGAAGAAATGGCCTCATTCACTAACATGCACTCTCCAGCCATCATATATAATAAACCAAATGAAGGAACAGAGAAGTGGGCAAGTGAGGGCTTTCCCTCAAAGGCAAGGTAGTGCCAGGAAACATATGAAGACTCATCTTCATATATATATATATATATATATATATATATATATATATATATATATATATATATATATATATATATATATTTTTTTGCTTTGTCGCTGTCTCCCGCGTTTGCGAGGTAGCACAAGGAAACAGACGAAAGAAATGGCCCAACCCACCCCCAAACACATGTATATACATACGTCCACACACGCAAATATACATACCTACACAGCTTTCCATGGTTTACCGCAGACGCTTCACATGCCCTGATTCAATCCAGTGACAGCACGTCAACCCCGGTATACCACATCGATCCAATTCACTCTATTCCTTGCCCTCCTTTCACCCTCCTGCATGTTCAGGCCCCAATCAGACAAAATCTTTTTCACTCCATCTTTCCACCTCCAATTTGGTCTCCCACTTCTCCTCGTTCCCTCCACCTCTGACACATATATCCTCTTGGTCAATCTTTCCTCACTCATTCTCTCCATGTGCCCAAACCATTTCAAAATACCCTCTTCTGCTCTCTCAACCACGCTCTTTTTATTTCCACACATCTCTCTTACCCTTACGTTACTTACTCGATCAAACCACCTCACACCACACATTGTCCTCAAACATCTCATTTCCAGCATGTCCATCCTCCTGCGCACAACTCTATCCATAGCCCACGCCTCGCAACCATACAACATTGTTGGAACCACTATTCCTTCAAACATACCCAATTTTGCTTTCCGAGATAATGTTCTCGACTTACACACATTCTTCAAGGCTCCCAGGATTTTCGCCCCCACCCCCACCCTATGACCCACTTCCGCTTCCATGGTTCCATCCGCTGCCAGATCCACTCCCAGATATCTAAAACACTTTACTTCCTCCAGTTTTTCTCCATTCAAACTTACCTCCCAATTGACTTGACCCTCAACCCTACTGTACCTAATAACCTTGCTCTTATTCACATTTACTCTTAACTTTCTTCTTTCACACACTTTACCAAACTCAGTCACCAGCTTCTGCAGTTTCTCACATGAATCAGCCACCAGCGCTGTATCATCAGCGAACAACAACTGACTCACTTCCCAAGCTCTCTCATCCCCAACAGACTT
The DNA here is from genome assembly GCF_036320965.1 of Panulirus ornatus. NCBI lineage: Eukaryota > Metazoa > Arthropoda > Malacostraca > Decapoda > Palinuridae > Panulirus > Panulirus ornatus. The sequence continues at coordinate 23,660,469 of NC_092252.1, read as the reverse complement.
CATACTTGCCCCTCTTTCCAAAACTCTTGCATTCACCTCCCTAACAACCCCATCCATAAACAAATTAAACAACCATGGAGACATCACACACACCTACGTTCACTGAGAACCAATCACTTTCCTCTCTTCCTACACACACACACACACATATATATATATTTTTTTTTTTTTTTTTTTTTTTATACTTTGTCGCTGTCTCCCGCGTTTGCGAGGTAGCGCAAGGAAACAGACGAAAGAAATGGCCCCCCCCCCATACACATGTACATACACAAGTCCACACATGCAAATATACATACCTACACAGCTTTCCATGGTTTACCCCAGACGCTTCACATGCCTTGCTTCAATCCACTGACAGCACGTCAACCCCTGTATACCACATGACTCCAATTTACTCTATTTCTTGCCCTCCTTTCACCCTACTGCATGTTCAGGCCCCGATCACACAAAATCTTTTTCACTCCATCTTTCCACCTCCAATTTGGTCTCCCTCTTCTCCTCGTTCCCTCCACCTCCGACACATATATCCTCTTGGTCAATCTCTCCTCACTCATTCTCTCCATGTGCCCAAACCATTTCAAAACACCCTCTTCTGCTCTCTCAACCACGCTCTTTTTATTTCCACACATCTCTCTTACCCTTACGTTACTTACTCGATCAAACCACCTCACACCACACATTGTCCTCAAACATCTCATTTCCAGCACATCCATCCTCCTGCGCACATCTCTATCCATAGCCCACGCCTCGCAACCATACAACATTGTTGGAACCACTATTCCCTCAAACATACCCATTTTTGCTTTCCGAGATAATGTTCTCGACTTCCACACATTTTTCAAGGCTCCCAAAATTTTCGCCCCCTCCCCCACCCTATGATCCACTTCCGCTTCCATGGTTCCATCCGCTGACAGATCCACTCCCAGATATCTAAAACACTTCACTTCCTCCAGTTTTTCTCCATTCAAACTCACCTCCCAATTGACTTGACCCTCACCCCTACTGTACCTAATAACCTTGCTCTTATTCACATTTACTCTCAACTTTCTTCTTCCACACACTTTACCAAACTCAGTCACCAGCTTCTGCAGTTTCTCACATGAATCAGCCACCAGCGCTGTATCATCAGCGAACAACAACTGACTCACTTCCCAAGCTCTCTCATCCCCAACAGACTTCATACTTGCCCCTCTTTCCAGGACTCTTGCATTTACCTCCCTTACAACCCCATCCATAAACAAATTAAACAACCATGGAGACATCACACACCCCTGCCGCAAACCTACATTCACTGAGAACCAATCACTTTCCTCTCTTCCTACACGTACACATGCCTTACATCCTCGATAAAAACTTTTCACTGCTTCTAACAACTTGCCTCCCACACCATATATTCTTAATACCTTCCACAGAGCATCTCTATCAACTCTATCATATGCCTTCTCCAGATCCATAAATGCTACATACAAATCCATTTGCTTTTCTAAGTATTTCTCACATACATTCTTCAAAGCAAACACCTGATCCACACATCCTCTACCACTTCTGAAACTGCACTGCTCTTCCCCAATCTGATGCTCTGTACATGCCTTCACCCTCTCAATCAATACCCTCCCATACAATTTACCAGGAATACTCAACAAACTTATACCTCTGTAATTTGAGCACTCACTCTTATCCCCTTTGCCTTTGTACAATGGCACTATGCACGCATTCCGCCAATCCTCAGGCACCTCACCATGAGTCATACATACATTAAATAACCTTACCAACCAGTCAACAATACAGTCACCCCCTTTCTTAATAAATTCCACTGCGATACCATCCAAACCTGCTGCCTTGCCGGCTTTCATCTTCCGCAAAGCTTTTACTACCTCTTCTCTGTTTACCAAATCATTTTCCCTAACCCTCTCACTTTGCACACCACCTCGACCAAAACACCCTATATCTGCCACTCTGTCATCAGACACATTCAACAAACCTTCAAAATACTCATTCCATCTCCTTCTCACATCACCGCTACTTGTTATCACCTCCCCATTTACGCCCTTCACTGAAGTTCCCATTTGCTCCCTTGTCTTACGCACCCTATTTACCTCCTTCCAGAACATCTTTTTATTCTCCCTAAAATTTACTGATAGTCTCTCACCCCAACTCTCATTTGCCCTTTTTTTCACCTCTTGCACCTTTCTCTTGACCTCCTGTCTCTTTCTTTTATACTTCTCCCACTCAATTGCATTTTTTCCCTGCAAAAATCGTCCAAATGCCTCTCTCTTCTCTTTCACTAATACTCTTACTTCTTCATCCCACCACTCACTACCCTTTCTAAACAGCCCACCTCCCACTCTTCTCATGCCACAAGCATCTTTTGCGCAATCCATCACTGATTCCCTAAATACATCCCATTCCTCCCCCACTCCCCTTACTTCCATTAATATGGGTAAAATTGAAAGTTGATGGAGAGAGGTGGGTGATTATTGGTGCATATGCACCTGGGCATGAGAAGAAAGATCATGAGAGGCAAGTGTTTTGGGAGCAGCTAAATGAGTGTGTTAGCGGTTTTGATGCACGAGACCGGGTTATAGTGATGGGTGATTTGAATGCAAAGGTGAGTAATGTGGCAGTTGAGGGAATAATTGGTATGCATGGGGTGTTCAGTGTTGTAAATGGAAATGGTGAAGAGCTTGTAGATTTATGTGCTGAAAAAGGACTGATGATTGGGAATACCTGGTTTAAAAAGCGAGATATACATAAGTATACTTATGTAAGTAGGAGAGATGGCCAGAGAGCGTTATTGGATTACGTGTTAATTGACAGGCGTGCGAAAGAGAGACTTTTGGATGTTAATGTGCTGAGAGGTGCAACTGGAGGGATGTCTGATCATTATCTTGTGGAGGCTAAGGTGAAGATTAGTATGGGTTTTCAGAAAAGAGGAGTGAATGTTGGGGTGAAGAAGGTGGTGAGAGTAAGTGAGCTTGGGAAGGAGACCTGTGTGGGGAAGTACCAGGAGAGACTGTGTACAGAATGGAAAAAGGTGAGAACAATACATATATATATATATATATATATATATATATATATATATATATATATATATATATATATATATATATATATCTTTTTTTTTTCTGCTTTGTCGCTGTCTCCCGCGTTTGCGAGGTAGCGCAAGGAAACAGACGAAAGAAATGGCCCAACCCACCCCCATACACATGCATATACATACGTCCACACACGCAAATATACATACCTACACAGCTTTCCATGGTTCACCCCAGACGCCTCACATGCCCCGATTCAATCCACTGACTGCACGTCAACCCCGGTATACCACATCGTTCCAATTCACTCTATTCCTTGCCCTCCTTTCACCCTCCTGCATGTTCAGGCCCCGATCACACAAAATCTTTTTCACTCCATCTTTCCACCTCCAATTTGGTCTCCCTCTTCTCCTCGTTCCCTCCACCTCCGACACATATATCCTCTTGGTCAATCTTTCCTCACTCATTCTCTCCATGTGCCCAAACCATTTCAAAACACCCTCTTCTGCTCTCTCAACCACGCTCTTTTTATTTCCACACATCTCTCTTACCCTTACGTTACTTACTCGATCAAACCACCTCACACCACACACTGTCCTCAAACATCTCATTTCCAGCACATCCATCCTCCTGCGCATAACTCTATCCATAGCCCACGCCTCGCAACCATACAACATTGTTGGAACCACTATTCCTTCATACATACCCATTTTTGCTTTCCGAGATAATGTTCTCGACTTCCACACATTCTTCAAGGCTCCCAGAATTTTCGCCCCCTCCCCCACTCTATGATCCACTTCCGCTTCCATGGTTCCATCCGCTGCCAGATCCACTCCCAGATATCTAAAACACTTCACTTCCTCCAGTTTTTCTCCATTCAAACTCACCTCCCAATTGACTTGACCCTCAACCCTACTGTACCTAATAACCTTGCTCTTATTCACATTTACTCTTAACTTTCTTCTTTCACACACTTTACCAAACTCAGTCACCAGCTTCTGCAGTTTCTCACATGAATCAGCCATCAGCGCTGTATCATCAGCGAACAACAACTGACTCACTTCCCAAGCTCTCTTATCCACAATAGACTGCATACTTGCCCCTCTTTCCAAAACACTTGCATTCACCTCCCTAACCACCCCATCCATAAACAAATTAAACAACCATGGAGACATCACACACCCCTGCCGCAAACCTACATTCACTGAGAACCAATCACTTTCCTCTCTTCCTACACGTACACATGCCTTACATCCTCGATAAAAACTTTTCACTGCTTCTAACAACTTGCCTCCCACACCATATATTCTTAATACCTTCCACAGAGCATCTCTATCAACTCTATCATATGCCTTCTCCAGATCCATAAATGCTACATACAAATCCATTTGCTTTTCTAAGTATTTCTCACATACATTCTTCAAAGCAAACACCTGATCCACACATCCTCTACCACTTCTGAAACCACACTGCTCTTCCCCAATCTGATGCTCTGTACATGCCTTCACCCTCTCAATCAATACCCTCCCATATAATTTACCAGGAATACTCAACAAACTTATACCTCTGTAATTTGAGCACTCACTCTTATCCCCTTTGCCTTTGTACAATGGCACTATGCACACATTCCGCCAATCCTCAGGCACCTCACCGTGAGTCATACATACATTAAATAACCTTACCAACCAGTCAACAATACAGTCACCCCCTTTTTTAATAAATTCCACTGCAATACCATCCCAACCTGCTGCCTTGCCGTCTTTCATCTTCCGCAAAGCTTTTACTACCTCTTCTCTGTTTACCAAATCATTTTCCCTAACCCTCTCACTTTGCACACCACCTCGACCAAAACACCCTATATCTGCCACTCTATCATCAAACACATTCAACAAACCTTCAAAATACTCACTCCATCTCCTTCTCACATCACCACTACTTGTTATCACCTCCCCATTTGCGCCCTTCACTGAAGTTCCCATTTGCTCCCTTGTCTTACGCACTTTATTTACCTCCTTCCAGAACATCTTTTTATTCTCCCTAAAATTTAATGATACTCTCTCACCCCAACTCTCATTTGCCCTTTTTTTCACCTCTTGCACCTTTCTCTTGACCTCCTGTCTCTTTCTTTTATACGTCTCCCACTCAACTGCATTTTTCCCCTGCAAAAATCGTCCAAATGCCTCTCTCTTCTCTTTCACTAAGACTCTTACTTCTTCATCCCACCACTCACTACCCTTTCTAATCAACCCACCTCCTACTCTTCTCATGCCACAAGCATCTTTTGCGCAATCCATCACTGATTCCCTAAATACATCCCATTCCTCCCCCACTCCCCTTACTTCCATTGTTCTCACTTTATTCCATTCTGTACTCAGTCTCTCCTGGTACTTCCTCACACAAGTCTCCTTCCCAAGCTCACTTACTCTCACCACCCTCTTCACCCCAACATTCACTCTTTTTTCTGAAAACCCATACAAATCTTCACCTTAGCCTCCACAAGATAATGATCAGATATCCCTCCAGTTGCACCTCTCAGCACATTAACATCCAAAAGTCTCTCTTTCGCGCACCTGTCAATTAACACGTAATCCAATAACGCTCTCTGGCCATCTCTCCTACTTACATAAGTATACTTATGTATATCTCGCTTTTTAAACCAGGTATTCCCAATCATCAGTCCTTTTTCAGCACATAAATCTACAAGCTCTTCACCATTTCCATTTACAACACTGAACACCCAATGTATACCAATTATTCCCTCAACTGCCACATTACTCACCTTTGCATTCAAATCACCCATCACTATAACCCGGTCTCGTGCATCAAAACCACTAACACACTCATTCAGCTGCTCCCAAAACACTTGCCTCTCATGATCTTTCTTCTCATGCCCAGGTGCATATGCACCAATAATCACCCATCTCTCTCCATCAACTTTCAGTTTTACCCATATCAATCGAGAATTTACTTTCTTACATTCTATCACGAACTCCCACAACTCCTGTTTCAGGAGTACTGCTACTCCTTCCCCTGCTCTTGTCCTCTCACTAACCCCTGACTCTACTCGCAAGACATTCCCAAACCACTCTTCCCCTTCACCCTTGAGCTTCGTTTCACTCAGAGCCAAAACATCCAGGTTCCTTTCCTCAAACATACTACCTATCTCTCCTTTTTTCACATCTTGGTTACATCCACACACATTTAGGCACCCCCAATAAATATATATATATATATATATATATATATATATATATATATATATATATATGTATATATGTATATATGTATATATATATATATATATATATATATATATATATATGTATATATATATATATATATATATATATATATATATATATATATATATATTTTTTTTTTTTTTTTTTTATACTTTGTCGCTGTCTCCCGCGTTTGCGAGGTAGCGCAAGGAAACAGACGAAAGAAATGGCCCAACCCCCCCCCCATACACATGTACATACGTCCACACACGCAAATATACATACCTACACAGCTTTCCATGGTTTACCCCAGACGCTTCACATGCCTTGATTCAATCCACTGACAGCACGTCAACCCCTGTATACCACATCGCTCCAATTCACTCTATTCCTTGCCCTCCTTTCACCCTCCTGCATGTTCAGGCCCCGATCACACAAAATCTTTTTCACTCCATCTTTCCACCTCCAATTTGGTCTCCCTCTTCTCCTCGTTCCCTCCACCTCCGACACATATATCCTCTTGGTCAATCTTTCCTCACTCATTCTCTCCATGTGCCCAAACCATTTCAAAACACCCTCTTCTGCTCTCTCAACCACGCTCTTTTTATTTCCACACATCTCTCTTACCCTTACGTTACTTACTCGATCAAACCACCTCACACCACACATTGTCCTCAAACATCTCATTTCCAGCACATCCATCCTCCTGCGCACATCTCTATCCATAGCCCACGCCTCGCAACCATACAACATTGTTGGAACCACTATTCCTTCAAACATACCCATTTTTGCTTTCCGAGATAATGTTCTCGACTTCCACACATTTTTCAAGGCTCCCAAAATTTTCGCCCCCTCCCCCACCCTATGATCCACTTCCGCTTCCATGGTTCCATCCGCTGACAGATCCACTCCCAGATATCTAAAACACTTCACTTCCTCCAGTTTTTCTCCATTCAAACTCACCTCCCAATTGACTTGACCCTCACCCCTACTGTACCTAATAACCTTGCTCTTATTCACATTTACTCTTAACTTTCTTCTTCCACACACTTTACCAAACTCAGTCACCAGCTTCTGCAGTTTCTCACATGAATCAGCCACCAGCGCTGTATCATCAGCGAACAACAACTGACTCACTTCCCAAGCTCTCTCATCCCCAACAGACTTCATACTTGCCCCTCTTTCCAGGACTCTTGCATTTACCTCCCTAACAACCCCATCCATAAACAAATTAAACAACCATGGAGACATCACACACCCCTGCCGCAAACCTACATTCACTGAGAACCAATCACTTTCCTCTCTTCCTACACGTATCCCTGGGGATAGGGGAGAAAGAATACTTCCCACATATTCCCTGCGTGTCGTAGAAGGCGACTAAAAGGGGAGGGAGCTGGGGGCTGGAAATCCTCCCCTCTCGTTTATCTTTTTAATTTTCCAAAAGAAGGAACAGAGAATTGGGCCAGGTGAGGGTATTCCCTCGAAGGCCCAGTCCTCTGTTCTTAAAGCTACCTTGCTAATGCAGGAAATGGCGAATGGTTTGAAAGAAAGATACTCATATATACACACGTATATACAGAAATGGTTTGGTCACGTGGAGAGAATGAGTGAGGAAAGACTGACCAAGAGGATATGTGTGTCAGAGTTGGAGGGAACGAGGAGAAGTGAGAGACCAAATTGGAGGTGGAAAGATGGAGTGAAAAAGATTTTGAGTGATCGAGGCCTGAACATGCAGGAGGGCGAAAGGCGTGCAAGGAATGGAGTGAATTGGAACGATGTGGTATACCGGGGTCAACATGCTGTGAATGCATTGAACCAGGGCATGTGAAGCATCTGGGGTAAACCATGGACAGTTCTGGGGGCCTGGATGTGGAAAGGGAGCTGTGTTTTCAGTGCATTATTGCATGACAGCTAGAAACTGAGTGTGAACGAATGGGGCCTTTGTTGTCTTTTCCTAGCACAACTTCGAACACATGAGGGGGGAGGGGGTTGTTATTCCATGTGTGGCGAGGTGGCGATGGGAATGAATAAAGGCAGATAGTATGAATTATGTATATGTGTATATATGTATATGTCTGTGTGTGTATATGTATGTATACACTGAGATGTATAGGTATGTATATTTGCTTGAGTGGACGTCTATGTATATACATGTGTATGTGGGTGGGTTGGGCCATTCTTTCGTCTGTTTCCTTGTGCTACCTCGCTAACGCGGGAGACAGCTACAAAGGAAAATAAAATAATATAACAAAATATATATACAGAGTATCATACTTAATCGCTGTTTCCTGTGTCAGTGAAGTAGCGCAAGGAAACGGACGAATAATGGGCTAACTACTTTTTTTTTTTTTTTTTTTTTTTTTATACTTTGTCGCTGTCTCCCGCGTTTGCGAGGTAGCGCGAGGAAACAGACGAAAGAAATGGCCCAACCCCCATACACACGTACATACACACGTCCACACACGCAAATATACATACCTACACAGCTTTCCATGGTTTACCCCAGACGCTTCACATGCCTTGATTCAATCCACTGACAGCACGTCAACCCCTGTATACCACATCGCTCCAATTCACTCTATTCCTTGCCCTCCTTTCACCCTCCTGCATGTTCAGGCCCCGATCACACAAAATCTTTTTCACTCCATCTTTCCACCTCCAATTTGGTCTCCCTCTTCTCCTCGTTCCCTCCACCTCCGACACATATATCCTCTTGGTCAATCTTTCCTCACTCATTCTCTCCATGTGCCCAAACCATTTCAAAACACCCTCTTCTGCTCTCTCAACCACGCTCTTTTTATTTCCACACATCTCTCTTACCCTTACGTTACTTACTCGATCAAACCACCTCACACCACACATTGTCCTCAAACATCTCATTTCCAGCACATCCATCCTCCTGCGCACAACTCTATCCATAGCCCACGCCTCGCAACCATACAACATTGTTGGAACCACTATTCCTTCAAACATACCCATTTTTGCTTTCCGAGATAATGTTCTCGACTTCCACACATTTTTCAAGGCTCCCAAAATTTTCGCCCCCTCCCCCACCCTATGATCCACTTCCGCTTCCATGGTTCCATCCGCTGACAGATCCACTCCCAGATATCTAAAACACTTCACTTCCTCCAGTTTTTCTCCATTCAAACTCACCTCCCAATTGACTTGACCCTCAACCCTACTGTACCTAATAACCTTGCTCTTATTCACATTTACTCTTAACTTTCTTCTTTCACACACTTTACCAAACTCAGTCACCAGCTTCTGCAGTTTCTCACATGAATCAGCCACCAGCGCTGTATCATCAGCGAACAACAACTGACTCACTTCCCAAGCTCTCTCATCCCCAACAGACTTCATACTTGCCCCTCTTTCCAGGACTCTTGCATTTACCTCCCTAACAACCCCATCCATAAACAAATTAAACAACCATGGAGACATCACACACCCCTGCCGCAAACCTACATTCACTGAGAACCAATCACTTTCCTCTCTTCCTACACGTACACATGCCTTACATCCTCGATAAAAACTTTTCACTGCTTCTAACAACTTGCCTCCCACACCATATATTCTTAATACCTTCCACAGAGCATCTCTATCAACTCTATCATATGCCTTCTCCAGATCCATAAATGCTACATACAAATCCATTTGCTTTTCTAAGTATTTCTCACATACATTCTTCAAAGCAAACACCTGATCCACACATCCTCTACCACTTCTGAAACCGCACTGCTCTTCCCCAATCTGATGCTCTGTACATGCCTTCACCCTCTCAATCAATACCCTCCCATATAGTTTACCAGGAATACTCAACAAACTTATACCTCTGTAATTTGAGCACTCACTCTTATCCCCTTTGCCTTTGTACAATGGCACTATGCACGCATTCCGCCAATCCTCAGGCACCTCACCATGAGTCATACATACATTAAATAACCTTACCAACCAGTCAACAATACAGTCACCCCCTTTTTTAATAAATTCCACTGCAATACCATCCAAACCTGCTGCCTTGCCGGCTTTCATCTTCCGCAAAGCTTTTACTACCTCTTCTCTGTTTACCAAATCATTTTCCCCAACCCTCTCACTTTGCACACCACCTCGACCAAAACACCCTATATCTGCCACTCTGTCATCAGACACATTCAACAAACCTTCAAAATACTCATTCCATCTCCTTCTCACATCACCACTACTTGTTATCACCTCCCCATTTACGTCCTTCACTGAAGTTCCCATTTGCTCCCTTGTCTTACGCACCCTATTTACCTCCTTCCAGAACATCTTTTTATTCTCCCTAAAATTTACTGATAGTCTCTCACCCCAACTCTCATTTGCCCTTTTTTTCACCTCTTGCACCTTTCTCTTGACCTCCTGTCTCTTTCTTTTATACTTCTCCCACTCAATTGCATTTTTTCCCTGCAAAAATCGTCCAAATGCCTCTCTCTTCTCTTTCACTAATACTCTTACTTCTTCATCCCACCACTCACTACCCTTTCTAAACAGCCCACCTCCCACTCTTCTCATGCCACAAGCATCTTTTGCGCAATCCATCACTGATTCCCTAAATACATCCCATTCCTCCCCCACTCCCCTTACTTCCATTGTTCTCACCTTTTTCCATTCTGTACACAGTCTCTCCTGGTACTTCCCCACACAGGTCTCCTTCCCAAGCTCACTTACTCTCACCACCTTCTTCACCCCAACATTCACTCCTCTTTTCTGAAAACCCATACTAATCTTCACCTTAGCCTCCACAAGATAATGATCAGACATCCCTCCAGTTGCACCTCTCAGCACATTAACATCCAAAAGTCTCTCTTTCGCACGCCTGTCAATTAACACGTAATCCAATAACGCTCTTTGGCCATCTCTCCTGCTTACATAAGTATACTTATGTATATCTCGCTTTTTAAACCAGGTATTCCCAATCATCAGTCCTTTTTCAGCACATAAATCTACAAGCTCTTCACCATTTCCATTTACAACACTGAACACCCCATGCATACCAATTATTCCCTCAACTGCCACATTACTCACCTTTGCATTCAAATCACCCATCACTATAACCCGGTCTCGTGCATCAAAACCGCTAACACACTCATTCAGCTGCTCCCAAAACACTTGCCTCTCATGATCTTTCTTCTCATGCCCAGGTGCATATGCACCAATAATCACCCACCTCTCTCCATCAACTTTCAATTTTACCCTAACTACTTATATACACATATACACATATATACACATATATATACATATATATACACATATATATACATAAATGCCTATACACGCACACATACATACATATACATTTTTTAATGTTTTTTTCTTTCAAACTATTTGCCATTTCCCGCGTTAGCGAGGTAGCGTTAAGAACAGAGGACTGGGCCTCTGAGGGAATATCCTCACCTGGCCCCCTTCTCTGTTCCTTCTTTTGGAAAATTAAAAAGAAAAAAAAAAAAAATGAGAGGGGAGGATTTCCAGCCCCCCACTCCCTCCCCTTTTAGTCGCCTTCTACAACACACAGGGAACACGTGGGAAGTATTCTTTCTCCCCTATCCCCAGGGATAATCTTTTAATGTATACATAAATATACATACACAGACATATACATATATACAATTACATTTATACTTTCTGCCTCTATCGATTCCCATCGCCAACCCGCCACACAGGAAATAGCACCCTCGTAAGTGAGGTAATACCAGGAAAAGATAGGGGATAGGGGATATGGGAGAAAGAATACTTCCCATGCATTCCTCACGTGTCATAGAACATGACTAAAGGGGATGGGAGCAGGGGGCTGGAAACCCTCCCCTCCTTGTATTTTAACTTTCTAAAAGGGGAAACAGAAGGAGTCACGAGGGGAGTGCTCATCCTCCTCGAAGTCTCAAATTGGAGTGTCTAAATGTGTGTGGATGTAACCAAGATGAGAAAAAAGGAGAGATAGGTAGCATGTTTGAAGAAAGAAACCTGGATATTTTGGCTCTGAGTGAAATGAAGCTCAGGGGTAAAGGGGAAGAGTGGTTTGGGAATGTCTTGGGAGTAAAGTCAGGGGTTAGTGAGAGGAAAAGAGCAAGGGAAGGAGTAGCACTACTCCTGAAACAGGAGTGGTGGGAGTATGTGATAGAGTGTAAGAAAGTAAACTCTAGATTGATATGGGTAAAACTGAAAGTGGATGGAGAGAAATGGGTGATTATTGGTGCATATGCACCTAGGCATGACAGGAGAGATCATGAGAGGCAAGTGTATTGGGAGCAGCTGAGTGAGTGTGTTAGTAGTTTTGATGCACAAGACCGGGTTATAGTGATGGGTGATTTGAATGCAAAGGTGAGTAATGCGGCAGTTGAAGGAATAATTGGTGGACATGGGGTGTTCAGTGTTGTAAATGGTAATGGTAAAGAGCTTGTAGATTTATGTGCTGAAAAAGGATTGGTGATTAGGAATACCTGGTTTAAAAAGCGAGATATACATAAGTATACGTATGTAAGTTGGAGAGATGGACAGAGAGCGTTACTGGATTATGTGTTAATTGATAGGCGCGCGAGAGACTTTTGGATGTTAATGTGCTGAGAGGTGCAACTGGAGGGATGTCTGATCATCATCTTGTGGAGGCAAAGGTGAAGATTTGTAGAGGTTTTCAGAAAAGAAGAGAAAATGTTGGGGTGAAGAGAGTGGTGAGAGTAAGTGAGCTTGGGAAGGAGACTTGTGTGAGGAAGTATTAGGAGAGACTGAGTACAGAATGGAAAAAGGTGAGAACAATGGAAGTAAGGGGAGTGGGGGAGGAATGGGATGTATTTAGGGAAGCACTGATGGCTTGCGCAAAAGATGCTTATGGCATGAGAAGTGTGGGAGGTGGGTTGATTAGAAAGGGTAGTGAGTGGTGGGATGAAGAAGTAAGATTATTAGTGAAAGAGAAGAGAGAGGCATTTGGACGATTTTTGCAGGGAAAAAATGCAAATGAGTGGGAGATGTATAAAAGAATGAGGCAGGAGGTCAAGAGAAAGGTGCAAGAGGTGAAAAAGAGGGCCAATGAGAGTTGGGGTGAGAGAGTATCATTAAATTTTAGGGAGAATAAAAAGATGTTTTGGAAGGAGGTAAATAAAGTGCATAAGGCAAGGGAGCAAATGGGAACTTCAGTGAAGGGGGCTAATGGGGAGGTGATAACAAGTAGTGGTGATGTGAGAAGGAGATGGAGTGAGTATTTTGAAGGTTTGTTGAATGTGTTTGATGAAAGAGTGGCAGATATAGGGGTGTCTTGGTCGAGGTGGTGTGCAAAGTGAGAGGGTTAGGGAAAATGATTTGGTAAACAGAGAAGAGGTAGTGAAAGCTTTGCGGAAGATGAAAGCCGGCAAGCCGGTTTGGATGGTATTGCAGTGGAATTTATTAAAAAAGGGGGCGACTGTATTGTTGACTGGTTGGTAAGGTTATTTAATGTATGTATGACTCATGGTGAGGTGCCTGAGGATTGGCAGAATGCGTGCATAGTGCCATTGTACAAAGGCAAAGGGGATAAGAGTGAGTGCTCAAATTACAGAGGTATAAGCTTGTTGAGTATTCCTGGTAAACTATATGGGAGGGTATTGATTGAGAGGGTGAAGGCATGTACAGAGCATCAGATTGGGGAAGAGCTGTGTGGTTTCAGAAGTGGTAGAGGATGTGTGGATCAGGTGTTTGCTTTGAAGAATGTATGAGAAATATTTAGAAAAGCAAATGGATTTGTATGTAGCATTTATGGATCTGGAGAAGGCATATGATAGAGTTGATAGAGATGCTCTGTGGAAGGTATTAAGAATATATGGTGTGGGAGGAAAGTTGTTAGAAGCAGTGAAAAGTTTTTATCGAGGATGTAAGGCATGTGTACGTGTAGGAAGAGAGGAAAGTGATTGGTTCTCAGTGAATGTAGGTTTGCGGCAGGGGTGTGTGATGTCTCCATGGTTGTTTAATTTGTTTATGGATGGGGCTGTTAGGGAGGTAAATGCAAGAGTTTTGGAAAGAGGGGCAAGTATGAAGTCTGTTGGGGATGAGAGAGCTTGGGAAGTGAGTCAGTTGTTGTTCGCTGATGATACAGCGCTGGTGGCTGATTCATGTGAGAAACTGCAGAAGCTGGTGACTGAGTTTGGTAAAGTGTGTGGAAGAAGAAAGTTAAGAGTAAATGTGAATAAGAGCAAGGTTATTAGGTACAGTAGGGTTGAGGGTCAAGTCAATTGGGAGGTGAGTTTGAATGGAGAAAAACTGGAGGAAGTGAAGTGTTTTAGATATCTGGGAGTGGATCTGGCAGCGGATGGAACCATGGAAGCGGAAGTGGATCATAGGGTGGGGGAGGGGGCGAAAATTCTGGGGGCCTTGAAGAATGTGTGGAAGTCGAGAACATTATCTCGGAAAGCAAAAATGGGTATGTTTGAGGGAATAGTGGTTCCAACAATGTTGTATGGTTGCGAGGCGTGGGCTGTGGATCGAGTTGTGCGCAGGAGGATGGATGTGCTGGAAATGAGATGTTTGAGGACAATGTGTGGTGTGAGGTGGTTTGATCGAGTGAGTAACGTAAGGGTAAGAGAGATGTGTGGAAATAAAAAGAGCGTGGTTGAGAGAGCAGAAGAGGGTGTTTTGAAGTGGTTTGGGCACATGGAGAGGATGAGTGAGGAAAGATTGACCAAGAGGATATATGTGTCGGAGGTGGAGGGAACGAGGAGAAGAGGGAGACCAAATTGGAGGTGGAAAGATGGAGTGAAAAAGATTTTGTGTGATCGGGGCCTGAACATGCAGGAGGGTGAAAGGAGGGCAAGGAATAGAGTGAATTGGAGCGATGTGGTATACCGGGGTTGACGTGCTGTCAGTGGATTGAATCAGGGCATGTGAAGCGTCTGGGGTAAACCATGGAAAGCTGTGTAGGTATGTATATTTGCGTGTGTGGACGTGTGTATATACATGTGTATGGGGGGGGGTTGGGCCATTTCTTTCGTCTGTTTCCTTGCGCTACCTCGCAAACGCGGGAGACAGCGACAAAGTATAAAAAAAAAAAAAATATATATATATATATATATATATATATATATATATATATATATATATATATATATATATATACATATATTATTCCTGAAAGTATACTTCCCACGTATTCCCTGTATGTCCTAGAAGGCGACTACATGGGAAGGGAGCGGGGGGCTGGAAATCCTCCCCTCTCATATTTTTTTTAATTTTCCAAAAGAAGGAACAGAGAAGTGGGCCAGGTGAGGATATTCCCTCAAAGGCCCAGTCCTCTGTTCTTAACACTACCTCGCTAATGCGGGAAATGGCGAATAGTATAAAAAAAAAAAATACAGTATTATGGTACCTACCTAGAGCATTTGTTACTACTGATGAATGTTAACATTTTTCAAAATACATACGATTCTACAACAAATCATTGTTGATATCATGGATAAGCACCATAAATCTCATCGACAGCAACTCCAAAAGTTTAAAGAAAGTGAAATACCCTTAATATCGGCTTGCTAAGTGTTAGCAATTCAACTTATACAGCAGGTAAATAACTAAATCATTTTTTTTACTGAAAAAATAAGGCCAACCAATATGTCAGATCAACTTATATGCCACAATCTATGGTATATTTGAGAGATGTTTGCATTACAGACCACTTTATACAATACTCCCTCTTATTACTTGCACAAACAAGACTGCAGGGCTGGAGGTCCTTATGAACACTGGCTAAAATGCTGCAGCTCCTGAATGTGTGCATACTGTTGTATTGTAGAGGGAGGAGGTTCTAAACTAATGGGGCAGTTTCTTGAATTTTTTCTATCATTATACATCTTTTTAAACTTTTGTTTGCTGTCCACATCCCCTATCACCTAACTCAGTCTATTCCATTCATCCACTACACCTAAGCAATAAATGTTAACAGGGGGTCCTCACAGAATGATGGGGTTCTGTTTCTGGCGATCTGTCATTCTACAAGAATGTCCCTTTATGAGTAACTGAAACTCAAGTTATAAGGCAGCTATGTTCCAGACCAAAATTTCCCCAATCTAATTCTTGTGCATGAACTATACCCAAAACAACTTACTATCAATATGCAGGCATCTCTCGATTCATGCAACAAATGGGTGTGTAAAGCAAACAATGCAAATAGTGGATTAGGAGGTTACATTTCTGGCATTCTTTCTCTAACTGAAGATCTTTCAAGAGATCTCTTTTGTGATTCTAGGAACCTCTCCATATCATCCTCCTCAACCTCATCAAAGCAGAACTTTTTGCCATTTCCATGATGTATGCATCCATGAACACACAAAGGGCAAAGCTTTCACTACACTCTGTTCATATGAACACTGGTGATTTCCATCCACACCTCATCCATGACCAAGATGGCATCCCTGATAGTGAAGGACTTCCAGAATTCCTTCACAGTCATCTGGTCATTCTCCACAACCTTCGCAAGCTTTGCATATGTTTTCTACGAATAAGCCATGAAATTAGGTATCATCCCCTGGTCCATTAGCTGGGTTTATGATGAAGTGATGGGTGGATGAAAGACTACTCAGATGTCCTTACTAAGATTCTGAATTAAAGGTGGATGGGCAGAGGCATTATCAATAAAAAGAAGAATCTTGAAACTTATATTCTCCTTCACACAGTGCTTCTAATCTACATGGAACTTTGCTGAAAAATAGTTACGGAAAACCTTGCCTGTTATCACCTCTTTGAATTAAAATAACATACTGGCAAAAACTGCCTCAAATACCCCTTAAAGGCCCAGGGATTTTCTGAATTGTAAACCATTAATGGTTTAAGATTGCAATCACCTTTGGCACAGCCCTCACAAGCAGTGTAAGGCAATCCTTGGCAGCTTTGAATCCTGGTGCAGTCTTCTCTTCATGGAAAATGTACTTTCTAAAGGCATCCTTTTCCAAACAAATCCTGTCTCTTCCTCATTACAAATCTGCTTAGAAGAAAAACCATCTTCCTCAATAATGGTCTTGGAATTTCTTGGGAAATTTGTCGATGATATCAGAAAAAGCAGCCTTACCAGCCATCTTGATGTTGTGGTAATTTTTGTGGTAATTTGTGAGCCAACCAGTACTTGTTTAAAATGTCTTTGCTGTTCCTTCTTCCACTGACAAGTCATCACATATACCCTGGACATTTGCTTGTATCACAAGCATGCTAACAAGAACATTTTCATGAGTTTGGTCTTTGATCCATGTCCTTAACATTAATTACATTCTCTCCTCAATTAAACAACAGAGATATGGAGTCTTAGTTACACTGATTAAGATTTTACTCTTGGCACTCTGATCTCCGCACTATCACGAATAGTCAGAAGTAGATTCATTAAATCTAAGGGCATGCTCAATATCAGCTGTTTGTTCACCTCTCTCATATCAACCTAAATGATGATGGCATTAGCATCTTAGTGCCACTGATACCAGGAAAAATGAAAAGATGCTTTGGAGGCATGATGCAAGGAGCAGAATGCATGCAATATACAGTATACTGTAGCAAAAAGCACTGTACCACTCTGTGACTATAGACTGTATCCACACCAAGTATAAGTGCACTTCTCATACAGCACTGGCAAAGCCACACCAATGCAATGCTAGCCCAATGATGATCGAGTCATTCCAAAAATAAGCCCATGTAAATCAAAAAAGGTGCAAATGGACAGTGCATGTTATTCTAAAAATGGCGTAAATCAAACATGCAAATCAAGAGGTCTCTGTACCACACTCTGTCATCACATAAATCATACTCCCTGATTTAGCAACTGATGCCATTTCACTCATAAATTAGATGATATTTCATTACCCTTACTGAGAATGTTGGTCATGAGGGACTGGAGTGAGCGGAGGTGGAGTGGAATGGGGTTGAAGTGAATGGTCTGTCAAGCCTTCCAAAGTAAGTTATCCATTTCAGTATGCAATGTTCATGCATGCAGATGTATTTGGCCAAAACATTACCTATTCCAACACATTTTCATGTTAGGCAGGTCCCACTTTTATGACATACTAAAAATGTGAAAACTTGGGTGGAATATGATAAGAATCTAATGTCGTTTTGATAACATAAAAGCTATGATAAATGAAACACCTCACAATATATTTTTAGATATTTCATTACTAATTGAAGAGGAAATGAAAAAAAAAAAATCAATGTCACTACTATGAAAACTTACAGTTGTGTTACGAATCTACACCTTGATTCTCAAGTGTCAGTTTTGATTATGTCAATCTACGTACCATTGTTCCAAGGATGCTACCAATACTTCTTTACACCCTTTTTCATAAGACTCTTTAATAATATTATGTTCTGGTCTGTTCTATCTTTGGATCATCCCAATAACTGTTCACTATCTACATCACCAAGTTGGTTTGAAAACTTAAAAGTTGTGATCAGGTCACAATTCACTCTTCTCCTTTCCACTTTTGCCTCAATCCTTTACCACCATCTCAGCTCTTCCAGTACTGTCTTATACACTCTACTCTGGACCTCTCCCATCAGTTCTTTATGCTTCTTCAATGAGTTAAGAGGCAGAGCCTAGTTTTGGCCTAATGCAGGCTATGAACAACATGCTGAGTATCAGTTTATCTATATATTTGAATATTATTTCAATATTCACAATAGCAACCAGAAGACAGATTGCCTCCATTACCATTCTTCCAATGAGACTCTAGTGACAGGGATGCTGTCAACTGCCAAGTTCCTCTCACACAGATTTTTGCATCTCATTTCCTATTAGATAACAGCCATACTCAGGCCTTTTGCTGAGCTCCATCTTCACTGTTCAACAATTACTATGTTTAATTTCATCAACCGTGTAGAAGAACAAACTTTCATCAATCAAATGTAAGACCAACTTTGGGGTTTGTCTAAGTCCTTTCTTAGGTTGATGCAATCCTCTTTGCTATTCATTTCCCTCTTGAACTTAGCATAATCTGCAAATACATTCAGGGTGAAGTCCAATCTTTCTGGTTAGGGACATACTCAAGGAAAAATTGGGTAAATGAGAAAGTTGGTAAGCAGGCATTACTGGATTATGTATTAATTGACTGACATGCAAATAAAAAAGACTCTTCAACATGAGTGTGCTGAGAGGGGGCAGCTAGCTGCATGTGGGTGAGAGGCAGCTAGTAAAGGCAAGGGTGAAGATTTGTAGAGGTTTTTGGAAAAGAGGGAATATGAGTGAGAAGAGGGTACAGAAAAGAAATGTGAAAAGAAGTAAGTGAGCTTAGAAAAGACTGGTGAGAAAAAACACCAGGAGAATTTGAGAGTAGAACAGCAAAAGATGAGACTAAACAACGTTAGGGGAATTGGTGAAAACAGGAGTTATTTAGGGAATCGGTGCTGGCATATGCAAAAAAAAAAAAAAAAAAAAAAAAAAAAAGTGAGTGGCATACAACAGATTGGAGGTGGGCAGATGAGAAAGAAAAATAATTAGTGGGATGATGAAGTAAAACTGCCAGTGAAAGAGAAAATAGAGATGTATGAGTAGTGCTCACAGGGAAGGAGAGCAGGTGATTGGGAGATGTAAAGAAGAAAGCTGTAGGTCAAGAAAAAGGTGAAGGAGCTGAAAAAGGGCAAATGAGAATTATAGAGAATAAGAGAGAGCTTGGGAAGTGAGTCAGTTGTTGTTCGCTGATGATACAGCATTGGTGGCTGATTCATGTGAGAAACTGCAGAAGCTGGTGACTGAGTTTGGTAAAGTGTGTGAAAGAAGAAAGTTAAGAGTAAATGTGAATAAGAGCAAAGTTATTAGGTACAGTAGGGTTGAGGGTCAAGTCAATTGGGAGGTAAGTTTGAATGGAGAAAAACTGGAGGAAGTAAAGTGTTTTAGATATCTGGGAGTGGATCTGGCAGCAGATGGAACCATGGAAGCGGAAGTGTATCATAGGGTGGGGGAGGGGGCGAAAATTCTGGGAGCCTTGAAAATGTGTGGAAGTCGAGAACATTATCTCGGAAAGCAAAAATGGGTATGTTTGAAGGAATAGTGGTTCCAACAATGTTGTATGGTTGCAAGGCGTGGGCTATGGATAGAGTTGTGCGCAGAAGGGTGGATGTGCTGGAAATGAGATGTTTGAGGACAATGTGTGGTGTGAGGTGGTTTGATCGAGTAAGTAACGTAAGGGTAAGAGAGATGTGTGGAAATAAAAAGAGTGTGGTTGAAAGAGCAGAAGAGGGTGTTTTGAAATGGTTTGGGCACATGGAGAGAATGAGTGAGGAAAGATTGACCAAGAAGATCTATGTGTCGGAGGTGGAGTGAACGAGGAGAAGTGGGAGACCAAATTGGAGGTGGAAAGATGGAGTGAAAAAGATTTTGTGTGATCGGGGCCTGAACATGCAGGAGGGTGAAAGGAGGGCAAGGAATAGAGTGAACTGGATCGATGTGGTATACCGCGGTTGACGTGCTGTCAGTGGGTTGAATCAGGGCATGTGAAGCGTCTGGGGTAAACCATGGAAAGCTGTGTAGGTATGTATATTTGCGTGTGTGGACGTATGTATATACATGTGTATGGGGGTGGGTTGGGCCATTTCTTTCGTCTGTTTCCTTGCGCTACCTCGCAAACGCGGGAAACAGCAGAAAAAAAAAAAAAGTATAAGCAAACATCAGGAAAAAGAGTGTTTTGGATGGAAATTTTTAATGTGAGAAAAATAAGAGAGCAAATGGGAACTTTGGTGAGAGGGCAAAATGGGAAAGTAATAACATGCAATTATGAGCTGAAGAGATGGAGTAAGTGCTTCAAAGGATTGTTAAATGTGTTACATGACAGGGTGGCACATGCAAGGTGTTTAGGTGAGGAAGGTTTGCAAAATGAAAGTAAAAAGAGAAGACAGTGAAAGCCTGACATAAGATGAAATGTGATAAGGCAGCTGAAGTAGATGGTGCTTCAGTTGATTTTCTTAAAAACAGGGGTGACTCTATTGTTGACTAGTCAGTCAGAAGTTTCACAGCATATATGGATCATGGTGAAGTGCCAGAGGACTGGTAGAATTTCTATACAGTGCCATTGTAAAAGGCAAGGGGAACAAAGGTGAGTGTTCAAATCACAGTGGTGTAGGTCTGCTGAATGTACTTGGTACGTTGCACAAAAAAAGGCGATTGAGAGGGTAAAATGCACAAAGCATCAGACTGAGGAGGAACAATGTGGTTTCAGAAGTGGAAGAGTATATGTGGTTCAGGTGAAGAATACGAGTGAGAAATACTTACAAAACGAACAACCAATGGTGGTATAGAAAGATAACTCTTACAGTATAGGTGGATGAATTGAAATACACAAGTAAAGAATGAAGAAACTATACAAATATGAAATGTGAAGATATCAATACAAAAGAAATGTGGATGAAAGCTTTTTCAGAAAAACTGCCATTTAATAGGCTGGTGAACAACAGCTGGAAGTGCAAGAGGAGGATAACACACAAACTGATGCAGCTAACAAGTTGTTTAGGGTGAAAGAATAAATTTTTATTGTCTGTTAGGAGGATAATGGGTACGCAAAGGCTGGGTCTTAACACCTGACAAATCCAATCAGATTGCTATGTGAAAATTTAAGAACAACTTATATTAATGTGCAAGGTGATGTTCACTCTCTCACACTAACCATATAGGCTGCAGAATATACAACCTACATGCTGTATGCACTTCAACAAACCAATGTACATGGGAACAGAGTTAATGATAAATGACAGAGTATCTAAATTAACCATCAAAACAATTTTATATTCACATCACATTGCAAAACTGGTACACTATCAATTCCTTAAATATTTATCTTCTTTTTCAATAATATATTTCTTATATTATACTTTGTTGCTGTCTCCCATGTTAGCGCGGTAGCACAAGGAAACAGATGAAAGAATGGCCCAACCCACTCACATACACGTGTATACATAAACGCCCACACACACACACACATATACATACCTATACATTTCAATGTATACATACATATACATACACAGACATATACATATATACACATGTACATATTCATACTTGCTGCCTTCATCCATTTCCGTTGCCATCCCACCACACATGAAATGGCATCCGCCCTCCCCACCGAGTGTGTGAGGTGGCACTAGGAAAAGACAGCAAAGGCCATATTCATTGACACTCAGCCTCTAGCTGTCATGTGTAATGCACTGAAACCACAGCTCCCTTTCCACATCCAGGCCCCACAAAACTTTCCATCGTTTACCCCAGACACTTCACGTGCCCTGGTTCAATCCATAGACAGCATGTCAACCCAGGTATACTGCATCGTTCCAGTTCACTCTATTCCTTACACACCTTTCACCCTCCTGTGTGTTCAGACCCCAATCGCCCAAAATCTTTTCACTCCATCCTTCCACTTCCAATTTGGTCTCCCACTTCTACTCGTTCCCTCCACCTCTGATACATATATCCTCTCTGTCAATCTTTCTTCACTCACTCTCTCCATGTGACCAAACCATTTCAATACACCCTCTTCTCCTCTCTCGACAACACTCTATTTATTACCACACATCTCTCTTACCCCTTCATTACTTACTCGATCAAACCACCTCACACCACATCATGTCCTCAAACATCTCATTTCCATCAAATCCATCCTCCTCCGCACAACCCTATTTATAGTCCACGCCTTGCAACGATATATCATTGTTGGAACCACTATTCCTTCAAACATACCCATTTTTGCACACCGATATAATGTTCTCACCTTCCACACATTCTTCAATGCTTCCAGAACCTTCGCCCCCTCCCCACCGTGACTCACTTCCACTTCCATGGTTCCATCCGCTGCCAAATCCACTCCCAGATATCTAAAACACTTCCCTTCCTTCAGTTTTTCTCCATTCAAACTTACCTCCCAATTGACTTGTCCCTCAACCCTACTCTACCTAATAACCTTGCTCTTATTCATATTTACTCTCAGCTTTCTTCTTTCAAACACTTTACCAAACTCAGTCACCAGCTTCTGCAGTTTCTCACATGAATCAGCCACCAGTGCTGTATCATCAGCAAACAACTGACTTCCCAAGCCCTCTCATCCACAACTGACTGCATACTTGCACCTCTTTAAAACTCTTGCATTCACCTCCCTAACAACCCCATCCATAAACAAATTAAACAACCATGGAGACATCACGCACCCCTGCCGCAAACCGACATTCACTGGGAACCAATCACTTTCCTCTCTTCCTACTCGTACACGCACCTAACATCCTCGATAAAAATTTTTTACTGCTTCTAGCAACTTACCTCCCACACCATATACTCTTAATATCTTCCACAGAGCATCTCTATCAACTCTATCATATGCCTTTTCCAAATCCATAAATGCTACAAACAAATCCAATTGTTTTCCAAGTATTTCTCACATACATTCTTCAAAGCAAACACCTGATCCACACATCCTCTACCACTTCTGAAACCACAATGCTCTTCCCCAATCTGATGTTCTGTACATGCCTTCACTCTCTCAATCAATACCCTCCCATATAATTTCCCAGGAATACTCAATAAACTTATACCTCTGTAATTTGAACACTAACCTTTATACCCTTTGCCTTTGTACAATGGCACTATGCATGCATTCTGCCAATCTTCAGCCACCTCACCATGAACCATACATACACTGAATATCCTCACCAACCAGTCAACTACAAAGTCACCTCATTTTTTAATAAATTCCACTGCAATACCATCCAAACCCACTGCCTTGCTGGCTTTCATCTTTCACAAAGCTTTCACTACCTCTTCTCTGTTAACCAAACCAATCTCTTCGACCCTTCGCACACTTTGACACTTCACACACCACCTCAACCAAAAGACCCTATATCTGCCATCAAACATATTCAATAAACCTTCAAAATACTCACTCCATCTCCTTCTCACTTCACCACTACTTGTTATTACCTCCCTATTAGTCCCCTTTACCGATGTTCCTATTTGTTCTATTGTCTTATGCTTAATTTACCTCCTTCCAAAACAACTTTTTATTCTCTCTAAAATTTAACGATACTCTCTCACTCCAACCCTCATTTGCCCTCTTTTTCACCTCTTGCACCTTTCTCTTTACCTCCTGCCTCTTCCTTTTGTACATCTCATCATTTACACTATTTCCCTGCAAAAATCACCCAAATGCCTCTCTCTTCTCTTTCACTAACAATCTTACTTCTTCATCCCACCACTCACTACCCTTTCTAATCTGTCCACCTTCCACCTTTCTCATGCCACATGCATCTTTTGCACAAGCCATCACTGCTTCCCTAAATGCATTCCACTCCTCCCCCACTCCCCTTACATCATTTGCTCTCATGTTTTTCCATTCTGCACTTAATCTCTCCTGGTACTTCCTCACACAAGTCTCCTTTCCAAGCTCACTTACTCTCACCACTCTCTTTACCCCAACATTCTCTCTTCTTTTCTTTTTCAATACTACATAAATATTCTTTTTTGCAAAGCTGCAAATTTACATTTCTTCAATTGCTTTCTGTTCATTCTATCAACTTTCATCCGATACATGCCAACCGAAAGCCCCCAACTTCCCAGAAAAGTCCTTTACTTCTGTCTACGAATATCATTCCCATCTTACTCATTCTCCTCAATTCTTTAAAACATTAACACAACTCAATTTTCCATACAAATCGATTTTTTAGTTTACTTAAGAAATTATTCAGACAGCTCTTGTATATACAATAAACTTCCACTCTAACTATGTCATGGCCGTGGAAGTCCAAGCCTTAAGATGTCGTGGCCAACATGGTTAAAGGACACTCATCCGATAAAATCCATTTTCACCAAAATAATGAAATATGATGTGCCTTCCCATACTAATATGCATAAAATCTACTGCTCCGTACTTCCAATATACATAAAATTATTTCATTTTATCATACATGATCATCGATTCCTGCATCACCGAGGTAGCTCCAGGAAACAGACGAAGAATGGCCCATCCACTCATAAACACATATGTATACATAAATGCCCATACAAGCATATACATATACACATACACATGCACATATTCATACTTGCTAGCCTTTATCCATTCCTAGTGCCACCCCGCCCTACAGGAAACAGCATCGCCATCCCCTGCTACAGCAAGGTAGTGCAAGGAAAACAACAAGAAAAAAATGCCACATTCATCCACACTGTCTCTAGCTGTCGCATAACCTCTCAATCCACATCCAAGACCCACAGACCTTTCCATGGTTTACCCCACATGTTTCGCAAGCCCTAGTTCAATCCATTGCCAGCAAGTCAACCCTGGTGTACCACATCATTCAAATTCGCTCTATCCCTTGCATGCCTCTCACCCTCCTGAATGCTCAGGTCCTGATTGCTCAAAATCTTCTTCACTTTATCCTTCCACCTCCAATTTGGTCTCCCACTTCTCCTTGTTCCCTCCACCTCTGACACATATATCCTCTTTGTTAACCTTTTCTCACTCATTCCCTCCTTATGTCCAAACCATTTCAACACACCCTCTTCTGCTCTCTCAACTATACTTTTTTTTCCACACATCCCTCTTACCCTTTCATTACTTGTTCAATCAAACCACCTCACACCACATATTGTCCTCAAACATTTCATTTCCAACACATCCACCCTCCCCCATACAACTCTGCTCATAGCCCAAGCCTCGCAACCATATAACATTGTTGGAACTATTATTCCTTCAAACAAATTCATTTTTGCTCGAGATAACGTCCCCTCCTTCCACAGATTCTTCATTGCTCCCAAAACCTTCAAACCCTCCCTCACCTTGCGACTCACTTCCCCTTCCATGGTGCCACTCACTGCTAAGTCCTGTCCCAGATATCTAAAGCACTTCATTTCCTCCAACTTTTCTCCATTCAAATTTATATCCCAATTAACTTGTCCCCCAACTCTACTGATCCCCATAACCTTGTTCTTATTCACATTTACTCTCAACTTTCTACTTTCACGCACTTTTCCAAACTCAGTCACTAATTTCTGCAGCTTCTCACTCAAATCAACCACCAGTGCTGTATCATCAGTGAACAAAAGCTGACTCACTTTCCATGCCCTCGCATCCCCAACAGACTGCATACTCACCCCTCTCCAAAACTCTTGCATTTATCTCCCTAACCACCCCATCCATAAACAAAGCAAACAACCATGGAGACATCACACACCCCTGCCTCAGACAGACCTTCACTGGGAACCAATCACTCTCCTCTCTTCCTACTCGTACACATGCCTTGCATTCTTGATAAAAACCTTTCACTGCTTCTAGCAACTTACCTCCCACACCATATACTCTTAAGACCTTCCACAAAGCATCTCTATCAACTCTATCATATGCCTTCTCGAGATCCATAAATGCTACATACAAATCCATCTGTTCTTCTAAGCATTTCTAACATACATTCTTCAAACCAAATACTTGATCCACACACCCTCTATCACTTCTGAAACCATACTGCTCCTCCCAAATCTGGTGCTCTGTGCATGCTTTCACCCTTTTAATCAATAACCTCCCATACAATTTGCCAGGAATACTTAACAAACCTATGCCTCTGTAGTTTGAACACTCAACTTTATCTCCTTTGCCTTTGTACAATGGCACTATGCAAGCATTCTGTCAATCCTCAGGCACTTTACCATAATCCATACATACAATGAATATCTTTACCAACCAATCAACAACGCAGTCACCCCCTTTCTTAATAAATTTTACTGCATCCAAACCAGCTACCTTGCCAGATTTAATCTTCCGCAAAGCTTTCACTACCTCTTCTCTCTTAATGAAACAATTCCCCCTGACACTCTCACTCCACCCATCACCCTGACCAAAACACCCTATATCTGCCACTGTATCATCAATCACACTCAACAAACCTTCAAAATACTCACTCCATCACCACCTATTATCATTTCCCCCCTTGCCCCCTTCAACAATGTCCCCATTTGTTCTCTTTACTTCCTTCCAAATTATTTATTTATTCTCCCTACAATTTAATGATACTCTCTCACCCCAACTCTCATTTACCCTCTTTTTCAACCTTTGCACCTTCCTCTTGACCTCCTGCCGCATTCTTTTATACACCTCCCAGTCATTTGCACTCCTTCCCTGAATCATCCAAATGCTTCTCTTTTCTCTTTCACTAACAACTTTATTTCTTCACCCCACTACTCACTACCCTTTCTTATATGCCCATCTCCCACTTTTCTCATGCCACATGCATCTTTTGCACATGCCATCATAGCTTTCCTAAATACATCCCATTCCTCACCCACTCCTCTCACATTATTCACTCTCACCTTTTGCCAATCTACACTCAATCTCTTCTGGTACTTTCTCACACAAGCCTCCTTTCCAAGCTCACTTACTCTCACGTGACACTCTCTTCTCCCCAACATTCTTCTTTTTTGAAAACCTCTACAAATCTTCACCTTTGCCTCCAAAATACAGTGATCAGATATCCCTCCAGCTGCCCCTCTCAGCACATCAACTTCCAAAAGTCTCTCTTTTACACACCTATCAATTAACACGTAATCCAATAACGTCCTCTGACCATCTCTCCTACTCACATATGTATACTTATGTATATCTCTCTCTCTTCTTAAACCAGGTATTCCCAATCACCAGTCTTTTTTCAGCAAACCAATCCATAAGCTCTTCACCACTACCATTCACAACACTGAATAACCCATGTATATCTCTTCTTAAACCAGGTATTCCCAATCACCAGTCTTTTTTCAGCAAACAAATCCATAAGCTCTTCACCATTACCATTCACAACACTGAATAATCCATGTACACCAAACTGAAGGTGGAAGAATGGAGTGAAAAAGATTTTGAGCTATCAGGGCCTGAACATGCAGGAGGGTGAGTGGTGTGCAAGGAATAGACTGAATTGTAACGACGTGGTGTACCAGGGTCGATGTGTTGTCAATGGAATAATCCATGGCCTGGATGTAGATAGGATGCTGTGATTTCGGTGCATTACACATGACATCTAGAGATTGAGTGTGAATGAATGTGGCCTTTTTTGTCTGTTTTCCTGGTGCTACCAGGAGGTAATGATGCTGTTTCCTGTGGTCGGGGTAGCGACAGGAATGGATGAAGGCAAGCAAGAATGAAAGTGTAAATGTGTATACATATATGCATATGTCTGTGTAAGTGCATGTATATGTATATATATTGATTTATTTATCTATTTATTCTGCTTTGTCGCTGTCTCCCGCATTTGCGAGGTAGCGCAGGGAAACAGAAGAAAGAAATGGCCCAACCCACCCCCATACACATGTACATACATACACGTCCACACATGCAAATAAACATACCCATACATCTCAATGTACACATATATATACACACACAGACACATACATATATACACATGCACACAACTCATACTGTCTGGCTTTACTCATTCCCATCGCCACCTCGCCACACATGGAACAACAACCCTCTCCCCCCTCATGTGTGTGAGGTAGCGCTAGGAAAAGACAACAAAGGTCCCATTCGTTAACACTCAGTCTCTATCTGTCATGCAATAATGCCCGAAACCACAGCTCCCTTTCCACATCCAGGCCCCACACAACTTTCCATGGTTTACCCCAGATGCTTCACATGCCCTAATTCAAACCATTGACAGCACGTCGACCCCGGTATACCACATTGATCCAATTCACTCTATTCCTTGCCCGCCTTTCACCCTCCTGCATGTTCAGGCCCCACTCACTCAAAATCTTTTTCACTCCATCTTTCCACCTCCAATTTGGTCTCCCACTTCTCCTCGTTCCCTCCACCTACGACACATATATCATCTTGGTCAATCTTTCCTCACTCATTCTCTCCATGTGCCCAAACTATTTCAAAACACCCTCTTCTGCTCTCTCAACCACGCTCTTTTTATTTCCACACATCGCTCTTACCCGTACATTACTTACTCAATCAAACCACCCCACACCAAACATTTTCCTCAAACATCTCATGTCCAGCACATCCACCCTCCTGTGCACAACTCTATCAACAGCCCACGCCTCGCAACCAGACAACATTGTTGGAACCACTATTCCTTCAAACATACCCATTTTTGCTTCCCGAGATAATGGTCTCGACTTCCACACATTCTTCAAGGCTCCCAGGATTTTCGCCCCCTCCCCCACCCTATGATTCACTTCCGCTTCCATGGTTCCATCCGCTGCCAGATCCACTCCCAGATATCTAAAACACTTCACTTCCTCCAGTTTTTCTCCATTCAAACTTACCTCCCAACTGATTTTACCCTCAACCCTACTGTACCTAATAACATTCCTCTTATTCACATTCACTCTTTAACTTTCTTCTTCCACACACTTTACCAAACTCAGTCACCAGCTTCTGCAGTTTCTCACATGAATCAGCCACCAGCGCTGTATCATCAGCGAACAACAATTGACTCACTTCCCAAGCTCTATCATCCCCAACAGACTTCATACTTACCCCTCTTTCCAAAACTCTTGCATTCACCTCCCTAACAACCCCATCCATAAACAAATTAAACAACCATGGAGACATCACACACCCCTGCCGCAAACCTACATTCACTGAGATCCAATCACTTTCCTCTCTTCCTACATGTATACATGCCCTACATCCTCGATAAAAACTTTTCACTGCTTCTAACAACTTGCCTCCCACACCATATATTCTTAAAACTTCCACAGGGCATCTCTATCAACTCTACCATATGCCTTCTCCAGATCCATAAATGCGACATACAAATCCATTTGCTTTTCTAAGTATTTCTCACATACATTCTTCAAAGCAAACACCTGATCCACACATCCTCTACCACTTCTGAAACCACACTGGTCTTCCCCAATCCGATGCTCTGTACATGCCTTCACCCTCTAAATCAATACCCTCACATATAATTGATTTTTTTTTTTTTTGTTGCTTTCTCCCGCGTTAGCGAGGTAGCGCAAGGAAACAGACGAAAGAAATGGCCCAACCCACCCCCATACAAATGTATATACATACGTCCACACACGCAAATATACATACCTACACAGCTTTCCATGGTTTACCCCAGACGCTTCACATGCCCTGATTCAATCCACTGACAGCACGTCAACCCCGGTATACCACATCGATCCAATTCACTCTATTCCTTGCCCTCCTTTCACCCTCCTGCATGTTCAGGCCCCGATCACACAGAATCTTTTTCACTCCATCTTTCCACCTCTAATTTGGTCTCCCACTTCTCCTCATTCCCTCCACCTCCGACACATATATCCTCTTGGTCAATCTTTCCTCACTCATTCTCTCCATGTGCCCAAACCATTTCAAAACACCCTCTTCTGCTCTCTCAACCACCCTCTTTTTATTTCCACACATCTCTCTTACCCTTACGTTACTTACTCGATCAAACCACCTCACATCACACACTGTCCTCAAACATCTCATTTCCAGCACATCCATCCTCCTGCGCACAACTCTATCCATAGCCCACGCCTCGCAACCATACAACATTGTTGGAACCACTATTCCTTCAAACATACCTATTTTTGCTTTCCGAGATAATGTTCTCGACTTACACACATTCTTCAAGGCTCCCAGAATTTTTGCCCCTCCCCCACCCTATGATTCACTTCCGCTTCCATGGTTCCATCCACTGCCGGATCCACTCCCAGATATCTAAAACACTTTACATCCTCCAGTTTTTCTCCATTCAAACTTACCTCCCAATTGACTTGACCCTCAACCCTACTGTACCTTGCTCTTCTTCATATTTACTCTTAACTTTCTTCTTTCACACACTTTATCAAACTCAGTCACCAGCTTCTGCAGTTTCTCACATGAATCAGCCACCAGTGCTGTATCATCAGCGAACAACAACTGACTCACTTCCCAAGCTCTCTCATCCACAACAGACTTCATACTTGCCCCTCTTTCCAAAACTCTTGCATTCACCTCCCTAACAACCCCATCCATAAACAAATTAAACAACCATGGACACATCACACACCCCTGCTGCAAACCTACAATCTCTGAGAACCAATCACTTTCCTCTCTTCCTACACTTACACATGCCTTACATCCTCGATAAAAACTTTTCACTGCTTCTAACAACTTCCCCCCCACACCATATATTCTTAATACCTTCCACAGAGCATCTCTATCAACTCTATCATATGCCTTCTCCAGATCCATAAATGCTACATACAAATCCATTTGCTTTTCTAAGTATTTCTCACATACATTCTTCAAAGCAAACACCTGATCCACACATCCTCTACCACTTCTGAAACCACACTGCTCTTCCCCAATCTCATGCTCTGTACATGCCTTCACCCTCTCAATCAATACCCTCCCATATAATTTACCAGGAATACTCAACAAACTTATACCACTGTAATTTGAGCATGCACTCTTATCCCCTTTGCCTTTGTACAATGGCACTATGCACGCATTCTGCCAATCCTCAGGCACCTCATCATGAGTCATACATACATTAAATAACCTTACCAACCAGTCAATAATACAGTCACCCCCTTTCTTAATAAATTCCACTGCAATACGATCCAAACCTGCTGCCTTGCCGGCTTTCATCTTCCGCAAAGCTTTTACTACCTCTTCTCTGTTTACCAAATCATTTTCCCTAACCCTCTCACTCTGCACACCACCTCGACCAAAACACCCTATATCTGCCACTCTATCATCAAACACATTCAACAAACCTTCAAAATACTCACTCCATCTCCTTTTCACATCACCACTACTTGCTATCACCTCCCCATTTGCGCCCTTCACTGAAGTTCTCATTTGCTCCCTTGTCTTAGGCACTTTATTTACCTCCTTCCAGAACATCTTTTTATTCTTCCTAAAATTTAATGATACTCTCTCACCCCAACTCTCATTTGCCCTCTTTTTCACCTCTTGCACCTTTCTTTTGACCTCTTGTCTCTTTCTTTTATACATCTCCCACTCAATTGCATTTTTTCCCTGCAAAAATCGTCCAAATGCCTCTCTCTTCTCTTTCACTAATAATCTTACTTCTTCATTCCACCACTCACTACCCATTCTAATCAACCCACCTCCCACGCTTCTCATGCCACAAGCATCTTTTGCGCAATCCATCACTGATTCCCTAAATACATCCCATTCCTGCCCCACTCCCCTTACTTCCATTGTTCTCACCTTTTTCCATTCTGTACTCAGTCTTTCCTGGTACTTCCTCACACAAGTCTCCTTCCCAAGCTCACTTACTCTCACCACCCTCTTCACCCCAACATTCACTCTTCTTTTCTGAAAACCCATACAAATCTTCACCTTAGCCTCCACAAGATAATGATCAGACATCCCTCCAGTTGCACCTCTCAGCACATTAACATCCAAAAGTCTCCCTTTTGCACACCTGTCAATTAACACGTAATCCAATAACGCTCTCTGGCCATCTCTCCTACTTACATACGTATACTTATGTATATCTCGCTTTTTAAACCAGGTATTCCCAATCACCAGTCCTTTTTCAGCACATAAATCTACAAGCTCTTCACCATTTCCATTTACAACACTGAACACCCCATGTATACCAATTATTCCCTCAACTGCCACATTACTCACTGATACTGATTTGAATATGTATATGTATATGTATATGTATGTGCGTGTATGGGCATTTATGTACATATATAATTTAGGTGAGAACAAAGGAGGTAAGGGGAGTGGGGGAGGAATGGGATGTATTTAGGGAAGCAGTGATGGCTTGCGCAAAAGATGCCTGTGGCATGAGAAGCGTGGGAGGTGGGTTGATTAGAAAAGGTTGTGAGTGGTGGGATGAAGAAGTAAGATTATTAGTGAAAGAGAAGAGAGAGGCATTTGAACGATTTTTGCAGGGAAAAAATGCAAATGAGTGGGAGAGGTATAAAAGAAAGAGGCAGGAGGTCAAGAGAAAGGTGCAAGAGGTGAAAAAGAGGGCAAATGAGAGTTGGGGTGAGAGAGTATCATTAAATTTCAGGGAGAATAAAAAGATGTTTTGGAAGGAGGTAAATAAAGTGCGTAAGACAAGGGAGCAAATGGGAACTTCAGTGAAGGGCGCTAATGGGGAGGTGATAACAAGTAGTGGTGATGTGAGAAGGAGATGGAGTGAGTATTTTGAAGGTTTGTTGAATGTGTTTGATGATAGAGTGGCAGATGTGGGGTGTCTTGGTCGAGGTGGTGTGCAAAGTGAGAGGGTTAGGGAAAATGATTTGGTAAATAGAGAAGAGGTAGTAAAAGCTTCACACAAGATGAAAGCCGGCAAAGCAGCAGGTTTGGATGGTATTGCAGTGGAATTTATAAAAAAAGGGGGAGACTGTATTGTTGACTGGTTGGTAAGGTTATCTAATGTATGTATGATTCATGGTGAGGTGCCTGAGGATTGGCGGAATGCGTGCATAGTGCCATTGTACAAAGGCAAAGGGGATAAGAGTGAGTGCTCAAATTACAGAGGTATAAGTTTGTTGAGTATTCCTGGTAAATTATATGGGAGGGTATTGATTGAGAGGGTGAAGGCACGTACAGAGCATCAGATTGGGGAGAGCAGTGTGGTTTCAGAAGTGGTAGAGGATGTGTGGATCAAGTGTTTGCTTTGAAGAATGTATGAGAGAAATACTTAGAAAAACAAATGGATTTGTATGTACCATTTATGGATCTGGAGAAGGCATATGATAGGGTTGATAGAGATGCTCTGTGGAAGATTTTAAGAATATATGGTGTGGGAGGCAAGTTGTTAGAAGCAGTGAAAAGCTTTTATCGAGGATGTAAGGCATGTGTACGTGTAGGAAGAGAGGAAAGTGATTGGTTCACAGTGAATGTAGGTTTGCGGCAGGGGTGTGTGATGTCTCCATGGTTGTTTAATTTGTTTATGGATGGGGTTGTTAGGGAGGTGAATGCAAGAGTTTTGGAAAGAGGGGCAAGTATGCAGTCTGTTGTGGATGAGAGCTTGGGAAGTGAGTCAGTTGTTGTTCGCTGATGATACAGCGCTGGTGGCTGATTCATATGAGAAACTGCAGAAGCTGGTGACTGAGTTTGGTGAAGTGTGTGAAAGAAGAAAGTTAAGAGTAAATGTGAATAAGAGCAAGGTTATTAGGTACAGTAGGGTTGAGGGTCAAGTCAATTGGAAGGTAAGTTTGAATGGATAAAAACTGGAGGAAGTAAAGTGTTTTAGATATCTGGGAGTGGATCTGGCAGCGGATGGAACCATTGAAGCGGAATTGGATCATAGGGTGGAGGAGGGGGCGAAAATCCTGGGACCCTTGAAGAATGTGTGGAAGTCGAGAACATTATCTCGGAAAGCAAAAATGGGTATGTTTGAAGGAATGGTGGTTCCCACAATGTTGTATGGTTACGAGGCGTGTGCTATGGATAGAGTTGTGCGCAGGAGGATGGATGTGCTGGAAATAAGATGTTTGAGGAAAATGTGTGGTGTGAGGTGGTTTGATCGAGTAAGTAATGTAAGGGTAAGAGAGATGTGTGTAAATAAAAAGAGCGTGGTTGAGAGAGCAGAAGAGGGTATTTGAAATGGTTTGGGCACATGGAGAGAATGAGTGAGGAAAGATTGACCAAGAGGATATATGTGTCGGAGGTGGAGGGAATGAGGAGAAGTGGGAGACCAAATTGGAGGTGGAAAGATGGAGTGAAAAAGATTTTGTGTGATCGGGGCCTGAACATGCAGGATGGTGAAGTGAAAGGAGGGCAAGGAATAGAGTGAATTGGATCGATGTGGAATACCGGGGTTGACGTTCTGTCAATGGATTGAATCAGGGCACGTGAAGCGTCTGGGGTAAACCATGGAAAGCTGTGTAGGTATGTATATTTGCGTGTGTGGACGTGTATGTATATACATGTGTATGGGGGTGGGTTGGGCCATTTCTTTCGTCTGTTTCCTTGCGCTACCTTGCATATATATATATATATATATATATATATATATATATATATATATATATATATATATATATATATACACACATATATATATATATATTATCCCTGGGGATAGGGGAGAAAGAATACTTCCCACGTATTCCCTGCGTGTCGTAGAAGGCGACTAAAAGGGGAGGGAGCAGGGGGGGCTGGAAATCCTCCCCTCTCGTTTTTTTTTTTGATTTTCCAAAAGAAGGAACAGAGAACGAGGCCAGGTGAGGATATTCCCTCAGGGGCCCAGTCCTCTGTTCTTAACGCTACCTTGCTAACGCGGGAAATGGCGAATAGTATGAAAGAAAGATATATATATATATATATATATATATATATATATATATATATATATATATATATATATATATATATATATATATATGTGTGTGTGTGTGTGTGTGTTAGTGGTTTTGATGCACAAGACCGGTTTATAGTGATGGGTGTTTTGAATGCAAAGGTGAGTAATGTGGCAGTTGAGGGAATAATTGGTATACATGGGGTGTTCAGTGTTGTAAATGAAAATGGTGAAGAGCTTGTAGATTTATGTGCTGAAAAAGGACTGGTGATTGGGAATACCTGGTTTAAAAAGCGAGATATACATAAGTATACGTATGTAAGTAGGAGAGATGGCCAGAGAGCGTTATTGGATTACGTGTTAATTGACAGGTGTGCAAAAGGGAGACTTTTGGATGTTAATGTGCTGAGAGGTGCAACTGGAGGGATGTCTGATCATTATCTTGTGGAGGCTAAGGTGAAGATTTGTATGGGTTTTCAGAAAAGAAGAGTGAATGTTGGGGTGAAGAGGGTGGTGAGAGTAAGTGAGCTTGGGAAGGAGACTTGTGTGAGGAAGTACCAGGAAAGACTGAGTACAGAATGGAAAAAGGTGAGAACAATGGAAGTAAGGGGAGTGGGGGAGGAATGGGATGTATTTAGGGAATCAGTGATGGATTGCACAAAAGATGCTTGTGGCATGAGAAGCGTGGGAGGTGGGTTGATTAGAAAGGGTAGTGAGTGGTGGAATGAAGAAGTAAGATTATTAGTGAAAGAGAAGAGAGAGGCATTTGGACGATTTTTGCAGGGGAAAAATGCAATTGAGTGGGAGATGTATAAAAGAAAGAGACAAGAGGTCAAAAGAAAGGTGCAAGAGGTGAAAAAGAGGGCAAATGAGAGTTGGGGTGAGAGAGTATCATTAAATTTTAGGGAGAATAAAAAGATGTTCTGGAAGGAGGTAAATAAAGTGCGTAAGACAAGGGAGCAAATGGGAACTTCAGTGAAGGGCGCAAATGGGGAGGTGATAACAAGTAGTGGTGATGTGAGAAGGAGATGGAGTGAGTATTTTGAAGGTGTGTTGAATGCGTTTAATGATAGAGTGGGAGATATAGGGTGTTTTGGCTGAGGTGGTGTGCAAAGTGAGAGGGTTAGGGAAAATGATTTGGTAAACAGAGAAGAGGCAGTAAAAGCTTTGCGGAAGATGAAAGCCGGCAAGGCAGCAGGTTTGGATGGTATTTCAGTGGAATTTATTAAAAAAGGGGGTGACTGTATTGTTGACTGGTTGGTAAGGTTATCTAATGTATGTATGACTCAGGGTGAGGTGCCTGAGGATTGGCGGAATGCGTGCATAGTGCCATTGTACAAAGGCAAAGGGGATAAGAGTGAGTGCTCAAATTACAGAGGTATAAGTTTGTTGAGTATTCCTGGTAAATCATATGGGAGGGTATTGATTGAGAGGGTGAAGGCATGTACAGAGCATCAGATTGGGGAAGAGCAGTGTGGTTTCAGAAGTGGTAGAAGATGTGTGGATCAGGTGTTTGCTTTGAAGAATGTATGAGAAATACTTAGAAAAGCAAATGGATTTGTATGTAGCATTTATGGATCTGGAGAAGGCAGATGATAGAGTTGATAGAGATGCTCTGTGGAAGGTATTAAGAATATATGGTGTGGGAGGCAAGTTGTTAGAAGCAGTGAAAAGTTTTTATCAAGGATGTAAGGCATGTGTACTTGTAGGAAGAGAGGAAAGTGATTGGTTCTCGGTGAATGTAGGTTTGCGGCAGGGGTGTGTGATGTCTCCATGGTTGTTTAATTTGTTTATGGATGGGGTTGTTAGGGAGGTGAATGCAAGAGTTTTGGAAAGAGGGGCAAGTATGAAGTCTGTTGTGGATGAGAGAGCTTGGGAAGTGAGTCAGTTGTTGTTCGCTGATGATACAGCGCTGGTGGCTGATTCATGTGAGAAACTGCAGAAGCTGGTGACTGAGTTTGGTAAAGTGTGTGAAAGAAGAAAGTTAAGAGTAAATGTGAATAAGAGCAAGGTTATTAGGTACAGTAAGGTTGAGGGTCAAGTCAATTGAGAGGTAAGTTTGAATGGAGAAAAACTGGAGGAAGTAAAGTGTTTAAGATATCTGGGAGTGGATCTGGCAGCGGATAGAACCATGGAAGCGGAAGTGAATCATAGGGTGGGGGAGGGGGCGAAAATCCTGGGAGCCTTGAAGAATGTTTGGAAGTCGAGAACATTATCTCGGAAAGCAAAAATGGGTATGTTTGAAGGAATAGTGGTTCCAACAATGTTGTATGGTTGCGAGGCGTGGGCTATGGATATAGTTGTGCGCAGGAGGGTGGATGTACTGGAAATGAGATGTTTGAGGATAATGTGTGGTGTGAGGTGGTTTGATCGAGTAAGTAATGTAAGGGTAAGAGAGATGTGTGGAAATAAAAAGAGCGTGGTTGAGAGAGCAGAAGAGGGTGTTTTGAAATGGTTTGGGCACATGGAGAGAATGAGTGAGGAAAGGTTGACCAAGAGGATATATGTGTCGGAGGTGGAGGGAACGAGGAGAAGTGGGAGACCAAATTGGAGGTGGAAAGATGGAGTGAAAAAGATTTTGAGTGATCGGGGCCTGAACATGCAGGAGGGTGAAAGGTGGGCAAGGAATAGAGTGAATTGGATCGATGTGGTATACCGGGGTTGATGTGCTGTCAGTGGATTGAATCAGGGCATGTGAAGCATCTGGGGTAAACCATGGAAAGTTGTGTAGGTATGTATATTTGCGTGTGTGGACGTGTATGTATATACATGTGTATGGGGGTGGGTTGGGCCATTTCTTTCGTCTGTTTCCTTGCGCTACCTTGCATATATATATATATATATATATATATATATATATATATATATATATATATATATATATATACACACATATATATATATATATTATCCCTGGGGATAGGGGAGAAAGAATACTTCCCACGTATTCCCTGCGTGTCGTAGAAGGCGACTAAAAGGGGAGGGAGCAGGGGGGGCTGGAAATCCTCCTCTCTCGTTTTTTTTTTGATTTTCCAAAAGAAGGAACAGAGAACGAGGCCAGGTGAGGATATTCCCTCAGGGGCCCAGTCCTCTGTTCTTAACGCTACCTTGCTAACGCGGGAAATGGCGAATAGTATGAAAGAAAGATATATATATATATATATATATATATATATATATATATATATATATATATATATATATATATATATATATATGTGTGTGTGTGTGTGTGTGTTAGTGGTTTTGATGCACAAGACCGGTTTATAGTGATGGGTGTTTTGAATGCAAAGGTGAGTAATGTGGCAGTTGAGGGAATAATTGGTATACATGGGGTGTTCAGTGTTGTAAATGAAAATGGTGAAGAGCTTGTAGATTTATGTGCTGAAAAAGGACTGGTGATTGGGAATACCTGGTTTAAAAAGCGAGATATACATAAGTATACGTATGTAAGTAGGAGAGATGGCCAGAGAGCGTTATTGGATTACGTGTTAATTGACAGGTGTGCAAAAGGGAGACTTTTGGATGTTAATGTGCTGAGAGGTGCAACTGGAGGGATGTCTGATCATTATCTTGTGGAGGCTAAGGTGAAGATTTGTATGGGTTTTCAGAAAAGAAGAGTGAATGTTGGGGTGAAGAGGGTGGTGAGAGTAAGTGAGCTTGGGAAGGAGACTTGTGTGAGGAAGTACCAGGAAAGACTGAGTACAGAATGGAAAAAGGTGAGAACAATGGAAGTAAGGGGAGTGGGGGAGGAATGGGATGTATTTAGGGAATCAGTGATGGATTGCACAAAAGATGCTTGTGGCATGAGAAGCGTGGGAGGTGGGTTGATTAGAAAGGGTAGTGAGTGGTGGAATGAAGAAGTAAGATTATTAGTGAAAGAGAAGAGAGAGGCATTTGGACGATTTTTGCAGGGGAAAAATGCAATTGAGTGGGAGATGTATAAAAGAAAGAGACAAGAGGTCAAAAGAAAGGTGCAAGAGGTGAAAAAGAGGGCAAATGAGAGTTGGGGTGAGAGAGTATCATTAAATTTTAGGGAGAATAAAAAGATGTTCTGGAAGGAGGTAAATAAAGTGCGTAAGACAAGGGAGCAAATGGGAACTTCAGTGAAGGGCGCAAATGGGGAGGTGATAACAAGTAGTGGTGATGTGAGAAGGAGATGGAGTGAGTATTTTGAAGGTGTGTTGAATGCGTTTAATGATAGAGTGGGAGATATAGGGTGTTTTGGCTGAGGTGGTGTGCAAAGTGAGAGGGTTAGGGAAAATGATTTGGTAAACAGAGAAGAGGCAGTAAAAGCTTTGCGGAAGATGAAAGCCGGCAAGGCAGCAGGTTTGGATGGTATTTCAGTGGAATTTATTAAAAAAGGGGGTGACTGTATTGTTGACTGGTTGGTAAGGTTATCTAATGTATGTATGACTCAGGGTGAGGTGCCTGAGGATTGGCGGAATGCGTGCATAGTGCCATTGTACAAAGGCAAAGGGGATAAGAGTGAGTGCTCAAATTACAGAGGTATAAGTTTGTTGAGTATTCCTGGTAAATCATATGGGAGGGTATTGATTGAGAGGGTGAAGGCATGTACAGAGCATCAGATTGGGGAAGAGCAGTGTGGTTTCAGAAGTGGTAGAAGATGTGTGGATCAGGTGTTTGCTTTGAAGAATGTATGAGAAATACTTAGAAAAGCAAATGGATTTGTATGTAGCATTTATGGATCTGGAGAAGGCAGATGATAGAGTTGATAGAGATGCTCTGTGGAAGGTATTAAGAATATATGGTGTGGGAGGCAAGTTGTTAGAAGCAGTGAAAAGTTTTTATCAAGGATGTAAGGCATGTGTACTTGTAGGAAGAGAGGAAAGTGATTGGTTCTCGGTGAATGTAGGTTTGCGGCAGGGGTGTGTGATGTCTCCATGGTTGTTTAATTTGTTTATGGATGGGGTTGTTAGGGAGGTGAATGCAAGAGTTTTGGAAAGAGGGGCAAGTATGAAGTCTGTTGTGGATGAGAGAGCTTGGGAAGTGAGTCAGTTGTTGTTCGCTGATGATACAGCGCTGGTGGCTGATTCATGTGAGAAACTGCAGAAGCTGGTGACTGAGTTTGGTAAAGTGTGTGAAAGAAGAAAGTTAAGAGTAAATGTGAATAAGAGCAAGGTTATTAGGTACAGTAAGGTTGAGGGTCAAGTCAATTGAGAGGTAAGTTTGAATGGAGAAAAACTGGAGGAAGTAAAGTGTTTAAGATATCTGGGAGTGGATCTGGCAGCGGATAGAACCATGGAAGCGGAAGTGAATCATAGGGTGGGGGAGGGGGCGAAAATCCTGGGAGCCTTGAAGAATGTTTGGAAGTCGAGAACATTATCTCGGAAAGCAAAAATGGGTATGTTTGAAGGAATAGTGGTTCCAACAATGTTGTATGGTTGCGAGGCGTGGGCTATGGATATAGTTGTGCGCAGGAGGGTGGATGTACTGGAAATGAGATGTTTGAGGACAATGTGTGGTGTGAGGTGGTTTGATCGAGTAAGTAATGTAAGGGTAAGAGAGATGTGTGGAAATAAAAAGAGCGTGGTTGAGAGAGCAGAAGAGGGTGTTTTGAAATGGTTTGGGCACATGGAGAGAATGAGTGAGGAAAGGTTGACCAAGAGGATATATGTGTCGGAGGTGGAGGGAACGAGGAGAAGTGGGAGACCAAATTGGAGGTGGAAAGATGGAGTGAAAAAGATTTTGAGTGATCGGGGCCTGAACATGCAGGAGGGTGAAAGGTGGGCAAGGAATAGAGTGAATTGGATCGATGTGGTATACCGGGGTTGATGTGCTGTCAGTGGATTGAATCAGGGCATGTGAAGCATCTGGGGTAAACCATGGAAAGTTGTGTGGGATCTGGATGTGGAAAGGGAGCTGTAGTTTCGGGCATTATTGTATGACAGCTAGAGACTGAGTGTGAACGAATGGGGCCTTTTTGTCTTTTCCTAGCGCTACCTCGCACACATGAGGGGGGAGGGGGATGGTATTCCATGTGTGGCGAGGTGGCGATGGGAAATGAATAAAGGCAGACAGTGTGAATTGTGTGCATGGGTATATATGTATGTGTCTGTGTGTGCATATATATGTGTACATTGAGATGTATAGGTATGTATATTTGCGTGTGTGGACCTGTATGTATATACATGTGTATGGGGGTGGGTTGGGCCATTTCTTTCGTCTGTTTCCTTGCGCTACCTCGCAAACGCGGGAGACAGCGACAGAGCAAAATAAATAAAAATATAAACATATATGTAAACGTTGAGATATATAAGTATGTATGTGTGTGTGGACGTGTATGTATATACATGTGTATGTGGGTGGATTGGGCCATCTTTTCGTCTGTTTCCTTGCGCTACCTCGCTAACGTGGGAGACAGTGACAAAGTATAATAAATAAATAAATATAAACATATGTATATGAGTGGATGGGCCATTCTTCGTCTGTTTCCTGGTGCCACCTTGCTGATGCGGGAAACGGCGATCAAGTACAATAAATAAATAAGTAAATATATGCTTCACCTGATTATGAGTTTAGGTATAAAAACTGTATCAATCAAAATAATCTTATATTTGGTAAACAGCTATTACTGGTTAAACAAGCTGTATTTCTGTTTCTATTTCTACCACCAAATACCGTAAAGTACAATTTTCAAAGGAAATTTCCTTCATCCTCTACTCTTAAGAGAAAAAAATTAGTTTTTTCCATTTTATCATAAAACTATCACAAAACTTTGCTTTTCATCTTTACACTCATTCTCAAAAAACTGCTGTGTTTCATATCTATTTACCAAATCAATCACTCTTTGAGAAAAACTTTACAGCCAGATATCATAATATCTGTAGATACTAATTCAATTAATCTTAAGAAAAATCTTTTATGATCAGATACTATAATATCTTTAGATAAAATGTCTTTACCATCATGTG
Source organism: Panulirus ornatus (assembly GCF_036320965.1). Taxonomy (NCBI): domain Eukaryota; kingdom Metazoa; phylum Arthropoda; class Malacostraca; order Decapoda; family Palinuridae; genus Panulirus; species Panulirus ornatus. The sequence goes on along the minus strand of NC_092252.1, from coordinate 23,618,061 downwards.
AAACTTACAAGATTTTGCCATATTTCATTCAAACATGGTGAATATAGTCACAACAAAGTTCCTCTGATTTCCTCTGTGAAAATTAAAGTACACTCAGCAAATAACACAAGTTATTAAGGTATCAAAGGAACTTACGTGTGGGGCCTGGAGTTGGAGTTGGGCCCATCATGGCCACTTGCCGGTAGTTGCTGGGCAGAGACATCCTAAGGCCAGGCTGAAAAAATTAATATAATGAAAGTGATCACCCATGAATTATAGTTTGTGAAACCATTATGTGCACATAAATAGTTAAGGCTTTCTATATGAACACTAAATCTGCAACACTGAAAATGAAGTATGATCTAAACATTGCCATATAAACTAATAACAAAAAATACTAAATTTTCTTTTGAAAATAAGCATTTCATTATTCTAAAAACAAACTAAAACAAATAAGTCTACAACTTAAGAGTTTGGCAATAAGGATTTTGGTTTAAGAAATATAATTTTCATGTGCAAGATCAGTTGGCTCTGATCACCAATGAAAACATTAGCATGGGAAAACAATACGATTTTCCTTAAGATACAAGAGATTACTACTCTTAACTGCTTTCAAACTATAACTCATTTAACACTGTTCTCACAAGGACTCCACAACAATCATTAACAGCTACTTTTCTCCATTTCTTACCTTTCTTCATATCTGCCATCTGTTTTCCTCATCCCCATCTCTTTCTCCTTGTGTCTAACTACTCAGTCAACCTTCAGTCTTTCCACACAGTCAGTATGAAAAAAGCACCCAACATGGAAAATCTTTTAACAAATACATTAAATGTAGCTGTTTATGTGGTAATGGTAACTGAAATGCTTGGGAAATACTCCACACCATTCTACTATGAATGTACGGAATCACAAAGCTTAATGTTTTCTAAAACCTATTCATAATGCAAAAGATGGTGCAACTATTCAATATAGTAAGCAGAGGCAAACACATTGTGTGTTACATTATCGGTTTAATACAAACTTATATAAATGAAAAAAGAATATCAAATTTCATATCTATAATGAGTATGAATGAAAAGAGCAGCTAGTAACTGAGGCCAACCATAAAATATATATCAATGAACAACAAGGAAGAAACTAAATGAGGATTCAGGAAGAAATTGTCAAAATATCTAACCTATTTTTGTGAATATCTTAATTTTTTTTAGCTAAGAAGTTAGGTAATAAAATATTGAAGACAAGCATCTGATTCCTAATCATGCATCAATTAGTGCCAAAGAGTGGCAATGTTTTTCTATTCAACATGTCATATGCAACCATCCAATATGACCCAACAGTTGACTAAGTCTGACTTAATATACACATCCAACATGAAAGAAACAATCAAGCATCTCAAATAAATGATATCGTAGTATAATGTTTTAAACTTATGAGTTAGATTTATGTTGGTAAGGAAAGTAACCCCCCCTCTTACAAAAGGGGTGTCAAACACTAAACTTAAGATAGTTTCAACCTGACGTGGGCTGCCAAGAAAAACAACCTCAATGCAAGTTGAGGCCCTGATGTGGTGTTAATCTACTGAATGCATATTACGGCTAGAGCTATCACACAAAATTTTCCTTCTCACCATGAAATACAACTAAAGTCCATGGTTGCCAAAAAAAGTATCATCCCAAGCAATTTGCTTACCTTCTAAACGGGAAATGATGCTAGGATCCCATACTGTCCTGCCTCTATGCAGTGGCAGACTTAAACCACAGAAATAATCAATGACTCAATCAGCTAATTCCATCACCCACGTAGTGATTCATTCCTCTGACTTTTCAGTTTCACTTTATTTTCAATGAACTATTTAGGTAATTCAAGGATATCATAATGTTTATGTATTCTATGCAAGTATGTTTCACAGATACTCATGATCAAATGAAGATAAACAATGAAAATATATATTTTTGATGAGTGCACATGAGCTGGCAACACAGGGCTGTTATATGACCATTCAAATCTGGCATTTTCATTTTCTTTATGGTTCCTTCATCACTCTCAGTATAAGCCATGCATCATAATACATATATCCCTGGGGATAGGGGAGAAAGAATACGTCCCATGTATTCCTCACGTGTCGTAGAAGGCGACTAAAGGGGACTGGAGCGGGGGGCTAGAAACCCTCCCCTCCTTGTATTTTAACTCTCTAAAACGGGAAATAGAAGAAGGAGTCACGAAGAGGGTGCTCATCCTCCTCGAAGGCTCAGATTGGGGTGTCTAAATGAGTGTGGATGTAACCAAAATGAGAAAAAAGGAGAGATAGGTAGTATGTTTGAGGAAAGGAACCTGGATGTTTTGGGTATGAGTGAAACGAAGCTCAAGGGTAAAGGGGAAGAGTGGTTTGGGAATGTCTTGGGAGTAAAGTCAGGGGTTAGTGAGAGGACAAGAGCAAGGAAGGAGTAGCACTACTCCTGAAACAGGAGTGGTGGGAGTACGTGATAGAGTGTAAGAAAGTAAACTCTAGATTGATATGGGTAAAACTGAAAGTTGATGAAGAGAGATGGGTGATTATTGGTGCATATGTACCTGGCCATGAGAAGAAAGATCATGAGAGGCAAGTGTTTTGGGAGCAGCTGAATGAGTGTGTTAGTGGTTTTGATGCACGAGACTGGGTTATAGTGATGGGTGATTTGAATGCAAAGGTGAGTAATGTGGCAGTTGAGGAAATAATTAGTATACATGGGGTGTTCAGTGTTGTAAATGGAAATGGTGAAGAGCTTGTAGATTTATGTGCTGAAAAAGGACTGGTGATTGGGAATACCTGGTTTAAAAAGCGAGATATACATAAGTATAAGTATGTAAGTAGGAGAGATGGCCAGAGAGCGTTATTGGATTATATGTTAATATACATTTACAACACTGAACACTCCATATACACCAATTAATCCCTCAGAGGCACAGTACTCACCTATGCATTCAAATCACCCATCACTATAACCCGGTCTTGTGCATCAAAACTACTAACACACTCACTCAGCTGCTCCCAAAACACTTGTCGGTCACTTAAGTTCTTCTCATCCCATGGTGCATATGCACCAATAATCACCCATCTCTCTCTATCCACTTTCAGTTTTACCCATATCAATCTAGAGTTTACGTTCTTACACTCTATCATATACTCCAACAACTCCTGTTTCAGGAGCATTGCTACCCCTTACCTTGCTTTTGTCCTCTCACTAACCCCTGACTTTACTCCTAAGACATTCCCAAACCACTCTTCCCCTTTAACCTTGAGGTCTGTTTCACTCATATATATATATATATATATATATATATATATATATATATATATATATATATATATATATATATATATATATTTTTTTTTTTGCTTTGTCGCTGTCTCCCGCGTTTGCGAGGTAGCGCAAGGAAACAGACGAAAGAAATGGCCCAACCCACCCCCATACACATGCCTTGATTCAATCCACTGACAGCACGTCAACCCCGGTATACCACATCGCTCCAATTCACTCTATTCTTTGCCCTCCTTTCACCCTCCTGCATGTTCAGGCCCTGATCACTCAAAATCTTTTTCACTCCATCTTTCCACCTCCAATTTGGTCTCCCTCTTCTCCTCGTTCCCTCCACCTCCGACACATATATCCTCTTGGTCAATCTTTCCTCACTCATTCTCTCCATGTGACCAAACCATTTCAAAACACCCTCTTCTGCTCTCTCAACCACGCTCTTTTTATTTCCACACATCTCTCTTACCCTTACGTTACTTACTCGATCAAACCACCTCACACCACACATTATCCTCAAACATCTCATTTCCAGCACATCCATCCTCCTGCACACAACTCTATCCATAGTCCACACCTCGCAACCATACAACATTTTTGGAACCACTATTCCTTCAAACATACCCATTTTTGCTTTCCGAGATAATGTTCTCGACTTCCACACATTCTTCAAGGCTCCCAGAATTTTTCTTATTCACATTTACTCTTAACTTTCTTCTTTCACACACTTTACCAAACTCAGTCACCAGCTTCTGCAGTTTCTCACATGAATCAGCCACCAGCGCTGTATCATCAGTGAACAACAACTGACTCACTTCCCAAGCTCTCTCATCCCCAACAGACTTCATACTTGCCCCTCTTTCCAAAACTCTTGCATTCACCTCCCTAACAACCCCATCCATAAACAAATTAAACAACCATGGAGACATCACACACCCCTGCCGCAAACCTACATTCACTGAGAACCAATCACTTTCCTCTCTTCCTACACGTACACATGCCTTACATCCTCGATAAAAACTTTTCACTGCTTCTAACAACTTGCCTCCCACACCATATATTCTTAATACCTTCCACAGAGCATCTCTATCAACTCTATCATATGCCTTCTCCAGATCCATAAATGCTACATACAAATCCATTTGCTTTTCTAAGTATTTCTCACATACATTCTTCAAAGCAAACACCTGATCCACACATCCTCTACCACTTCTGAAACCACACTGCTCTTCCCCAATCTGATGCTCTGTACATGCCTTCACCCTCTCAATCAATACCCTCCCATATAATTTGCCAGGAATACTCAACAAACTTATACCTCTGTAATTTGAGCACTCACTCTTATCCCCTTTGCCTTTGTACAATGGCACTATGCACGCATTCCGCCAATCCTCAGGCACCTCACCATGAGTCATACATGCATTAAATAACCTTACCAACCAGTCAACTATACAGTCACCCCCTTTTTTAATAAATTCCACTGCAATACCATCCAAACCTGCTGCCTTGCCGGCTTTCATCTTCCGCAAAGCTTTTACTACCTCTTCTCTGTTTACCAAATCATTTTCCCTAACCCTCGCACTTTGCACACCACCTCGACCAAAACACCCTATATCTGCCACTCTATCATCAAACACATTCTACAAACCTTCAAAACACTCACTCCATCTCCTTCTCACATCACCACTACTTGTTATCACCTCCCCATCTGCGCCCTTCACTGAAGTTCCCATTTGCTCCCTTGTCTTACGCACTTTATTTACCTCCTTCCAGAACATCTTTTTATTCTCCCTAAAATTTAATGATACTCTCTCACCCCAACTCTCATTTGCCCTTTTTTTCACCTCTTGCACCTTTCTCTTGACCTCCTGTCTCTTTCTTTTATACGTCTCCCACTCAATATCATTTTTTCCCTGCAAAAATCGTCCAAATGCCTCTCTCTTCTCTTTCACTAATACTCTTACTTCTTCATCCCACCACTCACTACCCTTTCTAATCAACCCACCTCCCACTCTTCTCATGCCACAAGCATCTTTTGCGCAATCCACCACTGATTCCCTAAATACATCCCATTCCTCCCCCACTCCCCTTACTTCCATTGTTCTCACCTTTTTCCATTCTGTACTCAGTCTCTCCTGGTACTTCCTCACACAAGTCTCCTTCCCAAGCTCACTTACTCTCACCACCCTCTTCACCCCAACATTCACTCTTCTTTTCTGAAAACCCATACAAATCTTCACCTTAGCCTCCACAAGATAATGATCAGACATCCCTCCAGTTGCACCTCTCAGCACATTAACATCCAAAAGTCTCTCTTTCGCGTGCCTGTCAATTAACACGTAATCCAATAACGCTCTCTGGCCATCTCTCCTACTTAAATAAGTATACTTATGTATATCTCGCTTTTTAAATCAGGTATTCCCAATCATCAGTCCTTTTTCAGCACATAAATCTACAAGCTCTTCACCATTTCCATTTACAACACTGAACACCCCATGTATACCAATTATTCCCTCAACTGCCACATTACTCACCTTTGCATTCAAATCACCCAACACTATAACCCGGTCTATATATATATATATATATATATATATATATATATATATATATATATATATATATATATCTTTCTTTCAAACTATTCGCCATTTCCCGCATTAGCGAGGTAGCGTTAAGAACAGAGGACTGGGCCTTTGAGGGAATACCCTCACCTGGCCCAATTCTCTGTTCCTTCTTTTGGAAAAAAAAAAAAAAAAAAAAAAAATAAAAAAATAAATAAATAAATAAAAAAAAAAAACGAGAGGGGAGGATTTCCAGCCCCCCGCTCCCTCCCCTTTTAGTCGCCTTCTACGACACGCAGGGAATACGTGGGAAGTATTCTTAATCCCCTATCCCCAGGGATTTTCAAAATATCGAATTTTGTTCGTTTTTCATTCATGGCCTAGACTACAATACCTTCAAACATGCCTATGTTTGTCCTCACAGACAATGACTTCTATTTCCACACTTTCCTTACTACACCCAAAACATTAGGCCCTCCCCCCCCATCCTGTGACTCACCTCAGCTCCTATGGTCCCATTCACTGACAAATCAACTTTCAAAGGTACTAGAGATAATTCAGAGAGATTATTTCAAAGAAATATAGGCAACATGTATTCAAACTAAACTACAAAAAGATAAGTTCAAGCAAGTATATGCAACATGCACTTGAATAAACCGAGAATATGCTTCAATAAATTGGTCTCCTAAAAAACAGGGTTGCTGGAAAGGTCTCTTCAAATGTGGTGAAGATGGTGTCAGGATGGAAAGAAATGAGCTATGAACAGAGGCAAAAGTGCTTTGTCTACCCACACTACAGGAAAAAAGGGCGAGTGGAGACAAGATGACCACTATCATATTTCTAAGATGGCATTACAATGCTGACATAGAAAATTTCTCTGACATGAAAAGGGACTCAAAAACCATATTGCATATAAGGAAGCTACGCAAGTAAAGTGTCAAGAAAACCAAGAGGAAATCATTTTTCAGTAAAAGATTTGAGGATATATATATATATATATATATCATACAATGCTCCAACAGCCAGGATCGAACCTGGGACCCCTTGTGCAAGAGGGACAAGGGGTCCCAGGTTCGATCCTGGCTCTTGGAGCTTTGTATGTTCTATGAAGGTGCGCGTTCATATACACTTTATTCGTATTCATATAACTCCGCGTTGTACAGTCAGGTTCGGTAAAACGCTATGAGCTGGCTATGTGTTCTGTTCGGAAACAACCGATAGAACCCGTTGCTCACCATTCTGAGACGAAGGGTATTCAAGTACTTATTATTTCGAATAGTTGTTTCCTATTATACAGTCCCTTAGCCTAGCAGTTAGCATGCCTGCCTCTTGCACAAGGGGTCCCAGTTTTGATCCTGGCTGTTGGAGCTTTGTATGTTCTATGAAGGTGCGCGTTCATATACACTTTATTCGTATATATATATATATATATATATATATATATATATATATATATATATATATATATATTTTTTTTTTTTTTTTTTGCTTTATCACTGTCTCCCGCGTTTGCGAGGTAGCGCAAGGAAAGAGACGAAAGAAATGGCCCAACCCACCCCCATACACATGTATATACATACACGTCCACACACGCAAATATACATACCTACACAGCTTTCCATGGTTTACCCCAGACGCTTCACATGCCCTGATTCAATCCACTGACAGCATGTCAACCCCGGTATACCACATCGATCCAATTCACTCTATTCCTTGCCCACCTTTCACCCTCCTGCATGTTCAGGCCCCGATCACTCAAAATCTTTTTCACTCCATCTTTCCACCTCCAATTTGGTCTCCCACTTCTCCTCGTTCCCTCCACCTCCGACACATATATCCTCTTGGTTAATCTTTCCTCACTCATTCTCTCCATGTGCCCAAACCATTTCAAAACACCCTCTTCTGCTCTCTCAACCACCCTCTTTTTATTTCCACACATCTCTCTTACACTTACGTTATTTACTCGATCCACCTCACAGCACACATTGTCCTCAAACATCTCATTTCCAGCACATCCACCCTCATGCACACAACTCTATCCATAGCTCACGACTCGCAACCATACAACATTGTTGGAACCACGATTCCTTAAAACATACCAATTTTTGCTTTCCGAGATAATGTTCTCGACTTCCACACATTCTTCAAGGCTCCCAGGATTTTCACCCCCTCCCCTAGACTTAAGCAACATGAATATAATATAAGAACAGGACAAGAATCAAAGGCCTTGTTTAATCATATTAAAAACTATGATCATTGTATTGACTGGAGTAACGCCATCTCAGTTGTTAACTCTACCTCTATTACCAAGAGAAATATCATTGAATCTTCTATTATTAAATACACAAAGAATTATAATCTTAATATTAGTGATGGTCTGTACAAATTAGATAACTTTATTGTTGATAAGATTTGTAAAATGGTAAGTTTATGAACGCTCGTTGTATGTTTTGGACAATCACATGTTTACCAAATGGTGTCCTAGCTTCATCTCTTCGACGTATATTAACTGACTGTTATATTCCTCTCTTGTGTCTCCCCTGATGATGTGATTATTACACGAAAGTGCACTTGGGAACTTTTCGTGTTTCATTTTCCCCGTGGACTCATAGGAATATATATATATATATATATATATATATATATATATATATATATATATATATATATATATATATATATATATATATAGTGGTTAAATTGATGAGAACTACTATTGACTTTTGTGTAAATAAATTAAACATTTCCTTTTTCCATAGCCAGAGGGTGAACCATTATGTGACATTCATTTTTTTCTTTTCATTTCAAGCTAGAAGTTTCAGTTTTCTAAATTGTTTCTTACAGTTTTCATATGTATATATATGTATGTGTGTGTGTGTGTGTGTATATGTGCGTGTGTGTGTGTGTGTGTGTGTGTGTGTATGTGTATATATATATATGTATATTATCCCTGGGATAGGGGTGAAAGAATACTTCCCACGCATTCCTCGCGTGTCGTAGAAAGCGACTAGAGGGGACGGGAGCGGGGGGCCAGAAATCCTCCCCTCCTTGTATTTTTTTAACTTTCTAAAATGGGAAACAGAAGAAGGAGTCACGTGGGGAGTGCTCATACTCCTCGAAGGCTCAGATTGTGGTGCCTAAATGTGTGTGGATGTAACCAAGATGTGAAAAAAGGAGAGATAGGTAGTATGTTTGAGGAAAGGAACCTGGATGTTTTGGCTCTGAGTGAAATGAAGCTCAAGGGTGAAGGGGAAGAGTGGATTGGGAATGTCTTGGGAGTAAAGTCAGGGGTTAGTGAGAGGACAAGAGCAAGGGAAGGAGTAGCAGTACTCCTGAAACAGGAGTTGTGGGAGTACGTGATAGAATGTAAGAAAGTAAAGTCTCGATTAATATGGGTAAAACTGAAAGTTGATGGAGAGAGATGGGTGATTATTGGTGCATATGCACCTGGGCATGAGAAGAAAGATCATGAGAGGCAAGTGTTTTGGGAGCAGCTGAATGAGTGTGTTACTGGTTTTGATGCACGAGAACGGGTTATAGTGATGGGTGATTTGAATGCAAAGGTGAGTAATGTGGCAGTTGAGGGAATAATTGGTATACATGGGGTGTTCAGTGTTGTAAATGGAAATGGTGAAGAGCTTGTAGATTTATGTGCTGAAAAAGGACTGATGATTGGGAATACCTGGTTTAAAAAGCGAGATATACATAAGTATACTTATTTAAGTAGGAGAGATGGCCAGAGAGCGTTATTGGATTACGTATTAATTGACAGGCGCGCGAGAGAGACTTTTGGATGTTAATGTGCTGAGAGGTGCAACTGGAGGGATGTCTGATCATTATCTTGTGGAGGCTAAGGTGAAGATTTGTATGGGTTTTCAGAAAAAAAAGAGTGAATGTTGGGGTGAAGAGGGTGGTGAGAGTAAGTGAGCTTGGGAAGGAGACTTGTGTGAGGAAGTACCAGGAGAGACTGAGTACAGAATGGAAAAAGGTGAGAACAATGGAAGTAAGGGGAGTGGGGGAGGAATGGGATGTATTTAGGGAATCAGTAATGGATTGCGCAAAAGATGCTTGTGGCATGAGAAGAGTGGGAGGTGGGTTGATTAGAAAGGGTAGTGAGTGGTGGGATGAAGAAGTAAGAGTATTAGTGAAAGAGAAGAGAGAGGCATTTGGACGATATTTGCAGGGAAAAAATGCAGTTGAGTGGGAGACGTATAAAAGAAAGAGACAGGAGGTCAAGAGAAAGGTGCAAGAGGTGAAAAAAAGGGCAAATGAGCGTTGGGATGAGAGAGTATCATTATATTTTAGGGAGAATAAAAAGATGTTCTGGAAGGAGGTAAATAAAGTGCGTAAGACAAGGGAGCAAATGGGAACTTCAGTGAAGGGCGCAAATGGGGAGGTGAAAACAAGTAGTGGTGATGTGAGAAGGAGATGGAGTGAGTATTTTGAAGGTTTGTTGAATGTGTTTGATGATAGAGTGGCAGATATAGGGTGTTTTAGTCGAGGTGGTGTGCAGAGTGAGAGGGTTAGGGAAAATGATTTGGTAAACAGAAAAGAGGTAGTAAAAGCTTTGCGGAAGATGAAAGCCGGCAAGGCAGCAGGTTTGGATGGTATTGCAGTGGAATTTATTAAAAAAGGGGATGACTGTATTGTTGACTGGATGGTAAGGTTATTTAATGTATGTATGACTCACGGTGAGGTGCCTGAGGATTGGCGGAATGCGTGCATAGTGCCATTGTACAAAGGCAAAGGGGATAAGAGTGAGTGCTCAAATTACAGAGGTATAAGTTTGTTGAGTATTCCTGGTAAATTATATGGGAGGGTATTGATTGAGAGGGTGAAGGCATGTACAGAGCATCAGATTGGGGAAGAGCAGTGTGGTTTCAGAAGTGGTAGAGGATGTGTGGATCAGGTGTTTGCTTTGAAGAATGTATGTGAGAAATACTTAGAAAAGCAAATGGATTTGTATGTAGCATTTATGGATCTGGAGAAGGCATATGATAGAGTTGATAGAGATGCTCTGTGGAAGGTATTAAGAATATATGGTGTGGGAGGCAAGTTGTTGGAAGCAGTGAAAAGTTTTTATCGAGGATGTAAGGCATGTGTACGTGTAGGAAGAGAGGAAAGTGATTGGTTCTCAGTGAATGTAGGTTTGCGGCAGGGGTGTGTGATGTCTCCATGGTTGTTTAATTTGTTTATGGATGGGGTTGTTAGGGAGGTGAATGCAAGAGTTTTGGAAAGAGGGGCAAGTATGAAGTCTGTTGGGGATGAGAGAGCTTGGGAAGTGAGTCAGTTGTTGTTCGCTGATGATACAGCGCTGGTGGCTGATTCATGTGAGAAACTGCAGAAGCTGGTGACTGAGTTTGGTAAAGTGTGTGAAAGAAGAAAGTTAAGAGTAAATGTGAATAAGAGCAAGGTTATTAGGTACAGTAGGGTTGAGGGTCAAGTCAATATATCATATCTTTATTTTATTTTGCTTTGTCGCTGTCTCTCGCGTTTGCGAGGTAGCACAAGGAAACAGACGAAAGAAATGGCCCAACCCACCCCCATACACAATGTATATACATACACGTCCACACACGCAAATATACATACCTATACATCTCAATGTACACATATATATATATACACACACAGACACATACATATATACCCATGCACACAATTCACACTGTCTGCCCCCATTCACTCCCATCGCCACCTCGCCACACATGGAATACCATCCCCCTCCCCCCTCATGTGTGCGAGGCAGCACTAGGAAATCCAACAAAGGCCCCATTCGTTCACACTCAGTCTCTAGCTGTCATACAATAATGCCCGAAACAGCTCCCTTTCCACATCCAGGCCCCACACAACTTTCCATGGTTTACCCCAGATGCTTCACATGCCCTGATTCAATCCACTGACAGCACATCAACCCCAGTATACCACATCGATCCAATTCACTCTATTCCTTGCCTTCCTTTCACCCTCCTGCATGTTCAGGCCCCGATCACACAAATCTTTTTCACTCCATCTTTCCACCTTCAATTTGGTCTCCCACTTCTCCTCGTTCCCTCCACCTCCGACACATATATCCTCTTGGTCAATCTTTCCTCACTCATTCTCTCGATGTGCCCAAACCATTTCAAAACACCCTCTTCTGCTCTCTCAACCACGCTCTTTTTATTTCCACACATCTCTCTTACCCTTACATTACTTACTTGATCAAACCACCTCACACCACACATTGTACTCAAACATCTCATTTCCAGCACATCCACCCTCCTGCGCACAACTCTATCCATAGCCCACGCCTCGCAACCATACAACATTGTTGGAACCACTATTCCTTCAAACATACCCATTTTTGCTTTCCGAGATAATGTTCTCGACTTCCACACATTCTTCAAGGCTCCCAGGATTTTCGCCCCCTCCCCCACCCTATGATCTACTTCCGCTTCCATGGTTCCATCCGCTGCCAGATCCACTCCCAGATATCTAAAACACTTTACTTCCTCCAGTTTTTCTCCATTCAAACTTACCTCCCAATAGACTTGACCCTCAACCCTACTGTACCTAATAACCTTGCTCTTATTCACATTTACTCTTAACTTTCTTCTTCCACACACTTTACCAAACTCAGTCACCAGCTTCTGCAGTTTCTCACATGAATCAGCCACCAGCGCTGTATCATCAGCAAACAACAACTGACTCACTTCCCAAGCTCTCTCATCCACAACAGACTTCATACTTACCCCTCTTTCCAAAACTCTTGCATTCACCTCCCTAACAACCCCATCCATAAACAAATTAAACAACCATGGAGACATCACACACCCCTGCTGCAAACCTACATTCACTGAGAACCAATCACTTTCCTCTCTTCCTACACGTACACATGCCTTACATCCTCTGATAAAAACTTCATTTTCCCCGTGCTCAGGATTATCTTGATCACGCACAAAATCATGATCCTTTCCAACATATATATATATACATATATTTCTTTCTTTCAAACTATTCGCCTTTTCCCGCGTTAGGAACAGAGGACTGGGCCTTTTTTGGAATATCCTCACCTGGCCCCCTCTGTTCCTTCTTTTGGAAAAAAAAAAAAAAAAAAAAAAGCAAGGTAGCGTTAAGAACAAAGGACTGGGCCTTTCAGGGAATATCCTCACCTGGCCCCCTTCTCTCTTCCTTCTTTTGAAGAAAAAAAAAAAAAAGAAAAGAGGGAAGGATTCCCAGCCCCACGCTCCCTCCCCTTTTAGTCAACTTCTACGACACGCAGGGAATACGTGGGAAGTATTCTTTCTCCCCTATCCCCAGGGATAACATACATGAAGTGAGTCATAGCATGGGGGAGGGGCGAAAATTCTGGGAGCCTTGAAGAATGTTTGGAAGTCGAGAACATTATCTTGGAAAGCAAAAATGGGTATGTTTGAAGGATTAGTGGTTCCAGCAATGTTGTATGGCTGCGAGGCGTGGGCTATGGATAGAGTTGTGCGCAGGAGGGTGGATGTGCTGGAAATGAGATGTTTGAGGACAATATTTGGTGTGAGGTGGTTTGATCGAGTAAGTAATGTAAGGGTAAGAGGGATATGTGGAAATATAAAGAGTGTGATTGAGAGAGCAGAAGAGGGTGTTTTGAAATGGTTTGGTCACATGGAGAGAATGAATGAGGAAAGATTGACCAAGAGGATATATGTGTCAGAGGTGGAGGGAACGAGGAGAAGTGGGAGACCAAATTGGAGATGGAAAGATGGAGTGAAAAAGACTTTGAGTGATTGGGGCCTGAACATAAAGGAGGATGAAAGGCATGCAAGGAATAGAGTGAATTGGATCGATGTGGCATACCGGGGTCGATGTGCTGTCAATGGATTCGACCAGGGCATGTGAAGCGTCTGGGGTAAACCATGGAAAGTTCTGTGGGGCCTGGATGTGGAAAGGGAGCAGTGGTTTCGGTGCATTATTACATGATATTTTTTTTTTTTTTGTCGCTGTCTCCCGCGTTTGCGAGGTAGCGCAAGGAAACAGACGAAAGAAATGGCCCAACCCACCCCCATACACATGTATATACATACGTCCACACACGCAAGTATACATACCTACACAGCTTTCCATGGTTTACCCCAGACGCTTCATATGCCTTGATTCAATCCACTGACAGCACGTCAACCCCGGTATACCACATCGCTCCAATTCACTCTATTCCTTTCCCTCCTTTCACCCTCCTGCATGTTCAGGCCCCAATCACACAAAATCTTTTTCACTCTATCTTTCCACCTCCAATTTGGTCTCCCTCTTCTCCTCGTTCCCTCCACCTCCGACACATATATTCTCTTGGTCAATCTTTCCTCACTCATTCTCTCCATGCGCCCGAACCATTTCAAAACACCCTTTTCTGCTCTCTCAACCACGCTCTTTTTACTTCCACACATCTCTCTTACCCTTACGTTACTTACTCGATCAAACCACCTCACACCACATATTGTCCTCAAACATCTCATTTCCAGCACATCCATCCTCCTGCGCACAACTCTATCCATAGCCCACGTCTCGCAACCATACAACATTGTTGGAACCACTATTCCTTCAAACATACCCATTTTTGCTTTCCGAGATAATATATATATATATATATATATATATATATATATATATATATATATATATATTACATTATATTATATTATATTTATTTATTTTATTTTGCTTTGTCGCTGTCTCCCGCGTTTGCGAAGTAGCACAAAGAAACAGACGAAAGAAATGGCCCAACCACCCCCATACACAATGTATACACACACACGTCCACACACGCAAATATACATACCTATACATCTCAATGTACACATATATATACATACACAGACACATACATATATACCCATGCACACAATTCACACTGTCTGCCCCCATTTACTCCTATCGCCACCTCACCACACATGGAATACCTTCCCCTTCCCCCCTCATGTGTGCGAGGTAGCACTAGGAAAAGACAACAAAGGCCCCATTCGTTCACACTCAGTTTCCAGCTGCCACGCAATAATGCCCGAAACCACAGTTCCCTTTCCACATCCAGGCCCCACACAACTTTCCATGGTTTACCCCAGACGCTTCACATGCCCTGATTCAATCCACTGACAGCACGTCAACCTCAGTATACCACATCAATCCAATTCTCTCTATTCCTTGCCCGCCTTTCACCCTCCTGCATGTTCAGGCCCGGATCACTCAAAATCTTTTTCACTCCATCTTTCCACCTCCAATTTGGTCTCCCACTTCTCCTCGTTCCCTCCACCTCCGACACATATATCCTCTTGGTCAATCTTTCCTCACTCATTCTCTCCATGTGCCCCAACCATTTCAAAACACCCTCTTCTGCTCTCTCAACCACACTCTTTTTATTTCCACACATCTCTCTTACCCTTACATTACTTACTCGATCAAACCACCTCACACCACACATTGTCCTCAAACATCCCATTTCCAGCATATCCACCCTCCTGCGCACAACTCTATCCATAGCCCACGCCTCGCAACCATACAACATTGTTGGAACCACTATTCCTTCAAACATACCCATTTTTGCTTTCCGAGATAATGTTCTCGACTTCCACACATTCTTCAAGGCTCCCAGGATTTTCGCCCCCTCCCCCACCCTATGATTCACTTTTGCTTCCATGGTTCCATCAGCTGCCAGATCCACTCCCAGATATCGAAAACACTTTACTTCCTCCAGTTTTTCTCCATTCAAACTTACCTCCCAATTGACTTGACCCTCAACCCTACTGTACCTAATAACCTTGCTCTTATTCACATTTACTCTTAACTTTCTTCTTTCACACACTTTACCAAACTCAGTCACCAGCTTCTGCAGTTTCTCACATGAATCAGCCACCAGCGCTGTATCATCAGCAAACAACAACTGACTCACTTCCCAAGCTCTCTCATCCACAACAGACTTCATACTTGCCCCTCTTTCCAAAACTCTTGCATTCACTTCCCTAACAACCCCATCCATAAACAAATTAAACAACCATGGAGACATCACACACCCCTGCCGCAAACCTACATTCACTGAGAACCAATCACTTTCCTCTCTTCCTACACGTACACATGCCTTACATCCTCGATAAAAACTTTTCACTGCTTCTAACAACTTGCCTCCCACACCATATATTCTTAATACCTTCCACAGAGCATCTCTATCAACTCTATCATATGCCTTCTCCAGATCCATAAATGCTACATACAAATCCATTTGCTTTTCTAAGTATTTCTCACATACATTCTTCACAGCAAACACCTGATCCACACATCCTCTACCACTTCTGAACCCACACTGCTCTTCCCCAATCTCATGCTCTGTACATGCCTTCACCCTCTCAATCAATACCCTCACATATAATTTACCAGGAATACTCAACAAACTTATACCTCTGTAATTTGAGCACTCACTCTTATCCCCTTTGCCTTTGTACAAAGGCGATATGCACGCATTCCGCCAATCCTCAGGCACCTCACCATGAGTCATACATACATTAAATAACCTTACCAACCAGTCAACAATACAGTCACCCCCGTTTTTAATAAATTCCACTGCGATACCATCCAAACCTGCTGCCTTGCCGGCTTTCATCTTCCACAAAGATTTTACTACCTCTTCTCCGTTTACCAAATCATTTTCCCTAACCCTCTCGCTTTGCACACAACCTCGACCAAGACACCCTATATCTGCCACTCTATCATCAAACACATTCAACAAACCTTCAAAATACTCAATCCATCTCCTTCTCACATCACCACTACTTGTTATCACCTCCCCATTAGCGCCCTTCACTGAAGTTCCCATTTGCTCCCTTGTCTTACGCACTTTATTTACCTCCTTCCAGAACATCTTTTTATTCTCCCTAAAATTTAATGATACTCTCTCACCCCAACTCTCATTTGCCCTCTTTTTCACCTCTTGCACCACTCTCTTGACCTCCAGTCTCTTTCTTTTATACATCTCCCACTCAATTGCACTTCTTCCCTGCAAAATTGTCCAAATGCGTCTCTCTTCTCTTTCACAAATAATCTTACTTCTTCATCTCACCACTCACTATCCCCTCCAATCAACCCACCTTCCACGCTTCTCATGCCACAAGCATCTTTTGCGCAATCCATCACTGATTCCCTAAATACATCTCATTCCTCCCCCACTCCCCTTACTTCCATTCTCCTCACCTTTTTCCATTCTGAACTCAGTCTCTCCTGGTACTTCCTCACACAAGTTTCCTTCCCAAGCCCACTCACTCTCACCACCCTCTCCACCCCAACATTCATTTTTCTTTTCTGAAAACCCAAACAAATGTTCACCTTAGCCTCCACAAGATAATGATCAGACAACCCTCCAGTTGCACCTCTCAGCACATTTACATTCAAAAGTCTCTCTTTCGCGCGCCTGTCAATTAACAATTAAAACGCATTCCTCGTGTGTCGTAGAAGGCGACTAGACGGGACGGGAGCGGGGGGCCAGAAATCCTCCCCTCCTTGTATTTTTTAACTTTCTAAAATGGGAAACAGAAGAAGGAGTCACGCGGGTGGTGCTCATCCTCCTCGAAGGCTCAGACTGGGGTGTCTAAATGTGTGTGGATGTAACAAAGATGTGAAAAAAAAAAGAAATAGGTAGTATGTTTGAGGAAAGGAACCTGGATGTTTTGGCTCTGAGTGAAACGAAGCTCAAAGGTAAAGGTAAGAGTGGTTTGGGAATGTCTTGGGAGTAAAGTCAGGGGTTAGTGAGAGGACAAGAGCAAGGGAAGGAGCAGCAGTACTCCTGAAACAGGAGTTGTGGGAGTATGTGATAGAATGTAAGAAAGTAAATTCTCGATTAATATGGGTAAAACTGAAAGTTGACGGAGAGAGATGGGTGATTATTGGTGCATATGCACCTGGGCATGAGAAGAAAGATCATGAGAGGCAAGTGTTTTGGGAGCAGCTGAATGAGTGTGTTAGTGGTTTTGATGCACGAGACCGGGTTATAGTGATGGGTGATTTGAATGCAAAGGTGAGTAATGTGGCAGTTGAGGGAATAATTGGTATACATGGGGTGTTCAGTGTTGTAAATGGAAATGGTGAAGAGCTTGTAGATTTATGTGCTGAAAAAGGATTGGTGATTGGGAATACCTGGTTTAAAAAGCGAGATATACATAAGTATACGTATGTAAGTAGGAGAGATGGCCAGAGAATGTTATTGGATTATGTGTTAATTGACAGGCGCGCGAGAGACACTTTTGGATATATATATATATATAGGAAGAGAACTGCAGGAAGAGAGGAAAGAGATTGGGTCTCAGTGGATGTAGGTTTGCGGCAGGGGTGTGTGATGTCTCCGTGGTTGTTTAATTTGTTTATGGATAGGGTTGTTAGTGAGGTGAATGGAAGAGTTTTGGAAAGAGGGGCGACCAAGTATGCATTCTGTTGTGGATGAGAGAGCTTGGGAAGTGAGTCAGTTGTTGTTCGCTGATGATACAGCGCTGGTGGCTGATTCACGTGAGAAACTACAAAATCTGGTGACTGAGTTTGGTAAAGTGTGTGAATAAATGTGAATAAGAGCAAGGTTATTAGGTACAGTAGGGTTGAGGGTCAAGTCAACTGGGAGGTAAGTTTGAATGGAGAAAACCTGGAGGAAGTGAATTGTTTTAGATATCTGGGAGTGGATTTGGCAGCGGATGGAACCATGGAAGCGGAATTGAATCATAGGGTGGGGGAGGGGGCGAAAATTCTGGGAGCACTGATGAATGTGTGGAAGTCGAGAACATTATCTTGGAAAGCCAAATGGATATGTTTGAAGGAACAGTGGTTCCAACAATGTTATAAGGTTGTGAGGCGTGGGCTATAGATAGAGTTGTGTGGAGGAGGGTGGATGTGCTGGAAATGAGATGTTTGAGGACAATATGTGATGTGAGGTGGTTTGCTCGAGTAAGCAATAATAGGGTAGGAAAGATGTGTCATAATAAAAAGAGTGTGGTTGAGAGAGCAGAGGAGGGTGTTTTGAAATGGTTTGTTCACATGGAGAGAATGCGTGGGGAAAGATTGACCAAGAGGATATATGTGTCAAAGGTGGAGGGAACAAGGAGAAGTGGGAGACCAAATTGGAGGTGGAAAGATGGAGTGAAAAAGATTTTGAGTGATTGGGGCCTGAACATGTACGAGGATGAAAGGTATGCAAGAAATAGAGTGAATTGGATCGATGTGGTATACCGGGATCGACATGCTGTCAATGGATTGAACCAGGGCGTGTGAAGTGTCTGGGGTTAACCATGGAAAGTTCTGTGGGGTCTGGATGTGGAAAGGGAGCTGCAGTTTCGTTGCATTATTACATGACAGCTATAGACTAGGTGTGAACGAATGGGGCCTTTGTTGTCTTTTCCTAGCGTTACCTCGCACATATGAGGGGATAGGGGGTTGTTATTTCATGTGTGGCAAGGTGGCAATGGGAATGAATAAAGGCAAACAGTATGAATTATGTACATGTATGTATATATATATATATGTATATGTGTGTGTGTGTATATATATATGTATACATTGAGATGTATAGGTATGTATATTTGCATGTGTGGACGTGTATGTATATACACGTGTATGTGAGTGGGTTGGGCCATTCTTTCGTCTGTTTCCTTGCGCTACCTCGCTAACGTGGGAGACAGTGACAAAGCAAAAATAAAAATAAAATAAAAATAATACTTATATATATAAATAATATTAATATATATTTTTTTATCTTTATTTTGCTTTGTCGCTGTCTCCCGCGTTTGCGAGGTAGCGCAAGGAAACAGACGAAAGAATGGCCCAACCAACCCCCCTACACATGTATATACACACACGTCCACACACGTAAATATACACACCCATACATCTCAATGTACACACACATATACACGCACAAACACATACATATATGCACATGCACACAATTCACACTGTCTGCCTTTATTGATTCCCATCGCCACCTCACCACACGTGGAATAACATCCCCCTCCCCCTCATGTGTGCGAGGTAGCGCTACGAAAAGACAACAAAGACCCCATTCGTTCACACCCAGTTTATAGCTGTCATGTAATAATGCACCGAAACCGCAGCTCCCTTTCCACATCCAGACCCCACAGAACTTTCCATGGTTAACCCCAGACACTTCACATGCCCTGGTTCAATCCATTGACAGCACGTTGATCCCAGTATACCACATCGATCCAATTCACTCTAATCCTTGCACGCCTTTCATCCTCCTGCATGTTCAGGCCCCGATCACTCAAAATCTTTTTCACTCCATCTTTCCACCTCCAATTTGGTCTCCCACTTCTCGTTCCCTCCACCTCCAGCACATATATCCTCTTGGTCAATCTTTCCTCACTCATTCTCTCCATGTGACCAAACCATTTCAAAACACCCTCTTCTGCTCTCTCAACCACACTCTTTTTATTTCCACACATCTCTCTTACCCTTACATTATTTACTCGATCAAACCACCTCACACCACACATTGTCCTCAAACATCTCATTTCCAGCACATCCACCCTCCTGCACACAACTCTATCCATAGCCCACGCCTCGCAACCATACAACATTGTTGGAACCACTATTCCTTCAAACATACCCATTTTTGCTTTCCGAGATAATGTTCTCCACTTCCAAACATTCTTCAAGGCTTCCAGAATTTTCGCCCCTCCCCCACCCTATGATTCACTTCTGCTTCCATGGTTCCATCCGCTGACAGATCCACTCCCAGATATCTAAAACACTTTACTTTCCTCCAGTTTTTCTCCATTCAAACTTACCTCCCAGTTGACTTGACCCTCAACCCTACTGTACCTAATAACCTTGCTCTTATTCACATTTACTCTTAACTTTCTTCTTTCACACACTTTACCAAACTCAGTCCCAGCTTCTGCAGTTTCTCACATGAATCAGCCACCAGAGCTGTATCATCAGCGAACAACAACTGACTCACTTCCCAAGCTTTCTCATCCCCAACAGATTTCATAGTTCCCCTCTTTCCAAAACTCTTGCATTCACCTCCCTAACAACCCCATCCATAAACAAATTAAACAACCATGGAGACGTGTATAAAAGAAAGAGACAGGAGGTCAAGAGAAAGGTGCAAGAGGTGAAAAAGAGGGCAAATGAGAGTTGGGGTGAGAGAGTATCATTAAATTTTAGGGAGAATAAAAAGATGTTCTGGAAGGAAATAAATAAAGTGCGTAAGACAAGGGAGCAAATGGGAACTTCAGTGAAGGGCGCAAATGGGGAGGTGATAACAAGTAGTGGTGATGTGAAAAGGAGATGGAGTGAGTATTTTGAAGGTTTGTTGAATGTGTTTGATGATAGAGTGGCAGATATAGGGTGTTTTGGTCGAGGTGGTGTGCAAAGTGAGAGGGTTAGGGAAAATGATTTGGTAAACAGAGAAGAGGTAGTAAAAGCTTTGTGGAAGATGAAAGCCGGCAAGGCAGCAGGTTTGGATGGTATTGCAGTGGAATTTATTAAAAAAGAGGGTAACTGTATTGTTGACTGGTTGATAAGGTTATTTAATGTATTTATGACTCATGGTGAGGTGCCTGAGGATTGGCGGAATGCGTGCATAGTGCCATTGTACAAAGGCAAAGGGGATAAGAGTGAGTGCTCAAATTACAGAGGTATAAGTTTGTTGAGTATTCCTGGTATATTATATGGGAGGGTATTGATTGAGAGGGTGAAGGCATGTACAGAGCATCAGATTGGGGAAGAGCAGTGTGGTTTCAGAAGTGGTAGAGGATGTGTGGATCAGGTGTTTGCTTTGAAGAATGTACGTGAGAAATACTTAGAAAATCAAATGGATTTGTATGTAGCATTTATGGATCTGGAGAAGGCATATGATAGAGTTGATAGAGATGCTCTGTGGAAGGTATTAAGAATATATGGTGTGGGAGGCAAGTTGTTAGAAGCAGTGAAAAGTTTTTATCGAGGATGTAAGGCATGTGTGCGTGTAGGAAGAGAGGAAAGTGATTGGTTCTCAGTGAATGTAGGTTTGCGGCAGGGGTGTGTGATGTCTCCATGGTTGTTTAATTTGTTTATGGATGGGGTTGTTAGGGAGGTGAATGCAAGAGTTTTGGAAAGAGGGCCAAGAATGAAGTCTGTTGTGGATGAGAGAGCTTGGGAAGTGAGTCAGTTGTTGTTCGCTGATGATACAGCGCTGGTGGCTGATTCATGTAAGAAATTGCAGAAGCTGGTGACTGAGTTTGGTAAAGTGTGTGAAAGAAGAAAGTTAAGAGTAAATGTGAATAAGAGCAAGGTTATTAGGTACAGTAGGGTTGAGGGTCAAGTCAATTGGGAGGTAAGTTTGAATGGAGAAAAACTGGAGGAAGTAAAGTGTTTTAGATATCTGGGAGTGGATCTGGCAGCGGATGGAACCATGGAAGCAGAAGTGAATCATAGGGTGGGGGAGGGGGCCGAAAATCCTGAGAGTATTGAAGAATATGTGGAAGCCGAGAACATTATCTCAGAGAGCAAAAATGGGTATGTTTACCAAATCATTTTCCCTAACCCTCTCACTCTGCACACCACCTCGACCAAAACACCCTATATCTGCCACTCTATCATCAAACACATTCAACAAACCTTCAAAATACTCACTCCATCTCCTTTTCACATCACCACTACTTGCTATCACCTCCCCATTTGTGCCCTTCACTGAAGTTCTCATTTGCTCCCTTGTCTTAGGCACTTTATTTACCTCCTTCCAGAACATCTTTTTATTCTTCCTAAAATTTAATGATACTCTCTCACCCCAACTCTCACTTGCCCTCTTTTTCACCTCTTGCACCTTTCTCTTGACCTCCTGTCTCTTTCTTTTATACATCTCCCACTCAATTGCATTTTTTCCCTGCAAAAATCGTCCAAATGCCTCTCTCTTCTCTTTCACTAATAATCTTACTTCTTCATCCCACCACTCACTACCCTTTCTAATCAACCCACCTCCCACTCTTCTCATGCCACAAGCATCTTTTGCGCAATCCATCACTGATTCCCTAAATACATCCCATTCTTCCCCCACTCCCCTTACTTCCAGTGTTCTATATATATATATATATATATATATATATATATATATATATATATATATATATATATTTTTTTTTTTTTGCTTTGACGCTGTCTCCCGCGTTTGCGAGGAAGCGCAAGGAAACAGACGAAAGAAATGGTCCAACCCACCCCATACACATGTATATACATACGTCCACACACGCAAATATACATACCTACACAGCTTTCCATGGTTTACCCCAGACGCTTCACATGCCTTGATTCAATCCACTGACAGCACGTCAACCCCGGTATACCACATCGCTCCAATTCACTCTATTCCTTGCCCTCCTTTTACCCTCCTGCATGTTCAGGCCCCGATCACACAAAATCTTTTTCACTCCATCTTTCCACCTCCAATTTGGTCTCCCTCTTCTCCTCATTCCCTCCACCTCCGACACATATATCCTCTTGGTCAATCTTTCCTCACTCATTCTCTCCATGTGACCAAACCATTTCAAAACACCCTCTTCTGCTCTCTCAACCACGCTCTTTTAATTTCCACACATCTCTCTTACCCTTACGTTACTTACTCGATCAAACCACCTCACACCACACATTGTCCTCAAACATCTCATTTCCAGCACATCCATCCTCCTGTGCACAACTCTATCCATAGTCCACGCCTCACAACTGTACAACATTGTTGGAACCACTATTCCTGCAAACATACCCATTTTTGCTTTCCGAGATAATGTTCTCGACTTCCACACATTCTTCAAGGCTCCCAGAATTTTCGCCCCCTCCCCCACCCTATGATCCACTTCCGCTTCCATGTTTCCATCCGCTGCCAGATCCACTCCCAGATATCTAAAACACTTCACTTCCTCCAGTTTTTCTCCATTCAAACTCACCTCCCAATTGGCTTGACCCTCAACCCTACTGTACCTAATAACCTTGCTCTTATTCACATTTACTCTTAACTTTCTTCTTTCACACACTTTACCAAACTCAGTCACCAGCTTCTGCAGTTTCTCACATGAATCAGCCACCAGCACTGTATCATCAGCGAACAACAACTGACTCACTTCCCAAGCTCTCTCATCCCCAACAGACTTCATACTTGCCCCTCTTTCCAAAACTCTTGCATTCACCTCCTTAACAACCCCATCCATAAACAAATTAAACAACCATGGAGACATCACACACCCCTGCCGCAAACCTACATTCACTGAGAACCAATCACTTTCCTCTCTTCCTACACGTACACATGCCTTACATCCTCGATAAAAACTTTTCACTGCTTCTAACAACTTGCCTCCCACACCATATATTCTTAATACCTTCCACAGAGCATCTCTATCAACTCTATCATATGCCTTCTCCAGATCCATAAATGCTACATACAAATCCATTTGCTTTTCTAAGTATTTCTCACATACATTCTTCAAAGCAAACACCTGATCCACACATCCCCTACCACTTCTGAAACCACACTGCTCTTCCCCAATCTGATGCTCTGTACATGCCTTCACCCTCTCAATCAATACCCTCCCATACAATTTCCCAGGAATACTAAACAAACTTATACCTCTGTAATTTGAGCACTCACTCTTATCCCCTTTGCCTTTGTACAATGGCACTATGCACGCATTCCGCCAATCCTCAGGCACCTCACCTTGAGTCATACATACATTAAATAACCTTACCAACCAGTCAACAATACAGTCACCCCCTTTTTTAATAAATTCCACTGCAATACCATCCAGAAGAGGGTGTTTTGAAGTGGTTTGGGCACATGGAGAGGATGAGTGAGGAAAGATTGACCAAGAGGATATATGTGTCGGAGGTGGAGGGAACAAGGAGAAGAGGAAGACCAAATTGGAGGTGGAAAGATGGAGTGAAAAAGATTTTGTGTGATCGGGGCCTGAACATGCAGGAGGGTGAAAGGAGGGCAAGGAATAGAGTGAATTGGAGCGATGTGGTATACCGGGGCTGACGTGCTGTCAGTGGATTGAATCAAGGCATGTGAAGCGTCTGGGGTA